>NC_080171.1:120044309-120131545 GCF_950295315.1 Erinaceus europaeus | reverse complement strand
TTTACACTGTCTGAGAGATAGTCACTGTGGCTTTCTAAGTTTACAGCGATTCAATATTATATTAAAAAAAAGCTTTAAAGCACCATTAGTTCATTTCACTTTTCCGTATACTCAGTAGTCACAGGTAACTAGTAGCCACTAGCTCTGACAACAATGAGGGAAAGATCTCTGTCACTTCAGAAATTCTTCTCCATCACACTTCTCTAGAAAGTGCCATATTTCTTGTAGTTGACGGACTATGTGTGAAGGGCTTCCATTGGTCATTCTGATAGGACCAACATCTGTCATGTTTGGACTGCATCATCAATCTGAGATTGACTGGGTAAACTATCTTCTTACTTAGGTCAATGACAGAAGAAGGGCAGCCCTTTCATGGTCTAGATTCCAGGATTACGTATCTCTGTTTTGATTTATTGTAAAACTGCTTTCATTGAACTGTAGTTTTGCATCATGCCTTCAATCTGTGTAAGAATAACACACAATTCAGCATCCCATTCATGTTAGAAATGTTTCTTGAATCTTTAAAAATCATGTCACATAGTGTTATGAGACTAATTCAGTTGAGAATTTTTCTCATGTTTCAGGGTTAGGATAAAGTATTTTTCCACCATAAGCAAATAGTGAGCACGTAACTACCAAAACAATGGAACTTTTGTAATCTGATTTTCCTCTTCTTTTCACTGCATGAAAGCTTGGAGAAATGTTAATTAGAAGCAGTTAAACTGAATATTGTGATATTCAGTTCTTTTTTTTTTTGAAATTAAAAAAAAATTTCTTTATTCATTGGATAGAGACGGCCAGAAGTCAGGAGGGAAGGGAGAGAGAGACAGAGAGACACTTGCAGCACTGCCTCACCACTCGTGAAAATTTCCCCCTGCAAGTGGGGACCAGGGGCTCAAACCCAGATCCTTTTGCATTGTAATGTGTGTGTTCAACCAAGTGCACCACCACCCGGCCCCTTGATATTAACTTCTTTTTCTCAATTGTATCACTGATAAAAAGTTATTTGGGGGAAACCATCAAAATATTTTGGTGATTAACTAGAGTTAGAATACATTGTTTTATTAATTGAAGGGAATATATTTTCAGAAATCCAAAATCTTCAAATACATCATGAAAGCACATCGCCTAAGATCCATGTTATTTTTAAAAAAACACCCCTTGGGAAAAATTCTTACAAAGATGTGTTCTAAATAGATCAGGGGTGGCAGGGCAGGTGGTGACACAGATGGTTAAGAGCGCACATTACCATGAACAAGGACCCGGGTTCAAGCTCTTGTTCTGCACCTGAGTAGGGGTGGGGGGAAGCGTCACAGTGGTGAAACAGTGCCCTCAGTCTTTCTCTGTTGCTCACTCTACCCTCTCAATTTCTTTCCATCTCTAACCAAAATAAATAAATCTTAAACAGACATCATATTGGATGTGAAAATTTGGAAAACACATATTCTTGAGGTATAGTGAAAGTCCAAAAGTGATTGGTATGCCTGAAGTACAAACTCAGCTGTTCTAGAGACTGAAAATTTGAAAAGACATTATTTTGTTTTTTAGCAAAGTGTTTTGTTGTTGTTAAGGAAAAAAAATCACTGCAAGTTTCTAAAACTGTCACATTAACGAGTTCTCACCACTCCCACATTAAGCACGATATCTATAATTGTAAAAACACCTTTTGATCAAGGAATAAATTAGCAAAAGCAAAAAACATCTCACCCCTTCAGCACAATAGAATTTCTTTTAACTGGGCTTTGATTGTTGTCAAACTTTGTAAAGGACATACTTCAAATAAAAATGTGTTATAGAAAAACTATAAATGGGAGTCGGGCTATAGTGCAGTGGGCTAAGCGCAGGTGGCGCGAAGCACAAGGACTTGCATAAGGATCCCGGTTCAAACCCCGGCTCCCCACCTGCAGGGGAGTCGCTTCACAGGCGGTGAAGCAGGTCTGCAGGTGTCTATCTTTCTCTCCTCCTCTCTGTCTTCCCCTCCTCTCTCCATTTTCTCTCTGTCCTATCCAACAACGACAACAACAATAATAGCCATAACAAAACAACAAGGGCAACAAAAGGGAATAAATAAATAAAATAAATATTAAAAAAAGAAAAACTATAAATAAGTCACCTTTCCATTTAGAATTATATTCTCATGGTATTTAACATAGGAAGAAGGGAAAATACATATTTCAGAATCAGATGATGTAGGAACAGAGCAGGAGGACCCACACAGAAGGCAGATAGCACTCAAATAACCACAAGAAATCTACTCATCTTCCCTTATACAATTTTGTTCATCACTGGAGAATAAATATGTTTTCACTTACATATGATTTACTTGCTTACAGTGAGTTTCGTAATAATCATACAATTGATTTCTCACCTGGTTGAGAGCACATGTTACATGTGCAAAGACCCAGGTTCAAGCCCCTGGTCCCCAACTGCAGGGGGAAAGCTTCACAAGTTCACGAGTGGTAAAGCAGAGCTGCAGGTGTCTGTCTGTCTGTCTCCCCTTCTATCAACCCATTCCCTCTCATTTTCTGGCTGTCTCTATACAATAAATAAAAATGATAACAAAAAATCTGATTTTTATATATTTTTATTGAGAGGGATAATGCTTTACAGTAAAGTTATTGATATCTGAGTACAATTCCACTACAAACGAGGAACCCACAGTTCTCTTCCGCCCCTCCCTCCTTCCCTGGTCCTTTGCTTTGATGCAATACAACATGCCCAGTCCATGTTTCATTCTGGGTTCTCTCTCCCTGTCGCCGTTTATTACATCCAACTTATAAGTGAAATCATTTGGTATTTGTTCTTCTCTATTTGGCTTATCTAGCTTAATGTAACATCTACTAGTGTCATCCAAGATGACACAAAGTAGACAACTTCATCATTTTTTATATTATTTTTATTTATAAAAAAGAAACACCGACAAAAACCATAGGATAAGAGGGGGACAACTCCACACAATTCCCACCACCAGAACTCCTTATCCCATCCCCTCCCCTGACAGCTTTCCTATTCTTTATCCCTCTGGGAGTATGGACCCAGGGTCATTGTGGGATGCAGAAGGTGGAAGGTCTGGCTTCTGTAATTGCTTCCCCGATGAACATGGGCGTTGGCAGGTTGATCCATAATCCCAGCCTGTCTCTCTCTTTTCCTGGTGGGGCAGGGCTCTGGGGAAGCGGAGCTCCAGGACACATTGGTGGGGTTGTCTGCCTAGGGAAGTCCGGTTGGTATCACAGTAACATTTGGAACCTGGTGGCTGAAAGAAGTATTAACATATAAAGCCAAACAAATTGTTGGCTAATCATGAACCTAAAGGCTGGAATAGTGCAGATGAAGAGTTGGGGCTCTCTATTTTGTAGATAGTTAGTAGGCCTATTTTAGTTATATTCCAAAGGGCCCATGACTATGGACTTCATCATTTTTAACAACCAAATAGTATTTCATTATGTGTATATACCAGATTTTTTTTTAGCCACTCACCTGTCCTTGGACCCATCTGGGTTGTTGCCAGGTTTTGACTATTACAAATTGTGCTATGCTATGGATGTATGTAGATCTCCTCTGATAGATGCTTTTGTTCCCTTTGGGTAAATTCCCAGGAGAGAAACTGTTGGATCATAGGGTAGTTCTTTTTTTTTTTAATTTTTTATTTAAGAAAGGATTAATGAACAAAAACATAAGGTAGGAGGGGTACAACTCTACACAATTCCCACCACCCAATCTCCATAACCCACCCCCCTCCCATGATAGCTTTCCCATTCTCTAGCCCTCTGGGAGCATGGACCCAGGGTCACTGAGGGTTGCAGAAGGTAGAAGGTCTGGCTTCTGTAATTGCTTCCCCGCTGAACATGGGCGTTGACTGGTCGGTCCATACTCCCAGTCTGCCTCTCTCTTTCCCTAGTGGGGTGGGTCTCTGGGGAAGCTGAGCTCCAGGACACATTGGTGGGGTCTTCAATCCAGGGAAGCCTGGCCAGCATCCTGGTGGCATCTGGAACCTGGTGATTGAAAAGAGAGTTAACATACGAAGCCAAACAATTTGTTGAGCAATCATGGATCCCAAGCTTGGAATAGTGGAGAGGAAGTGTTAGGGAGGTACTCACTGCAAACTCTAATGTACTTCTGCTTTCAGGTATATATTTTGCAGTAGTTTATGGATACATGTGAACATAGCTCTCTCTCACAGAAAGTGGTGTATATCTAGGTTATAGGACTTTGTTAGAAAGTGAACTAACTACCTGAGATGAAATTAGAGTGTACTATAAAAGGAAAGGTCTCACCCGAGTAATAAAGCCGAAGGGTTGTCATTCCACATGTGAAGTCTCTGGACACAGTCTGAGGTGAAACATGTTGAGGTGGCAATCATTGCGTTGGTTAGGTTGTGATCCAAAAGGCTAACAAACATATGAAAAACTGCTCTAGGTCACTGATTGTCAGAGAAATGCAAATTAAGACAACACTAAGATACCACCTCACTCCTGTAAGAATGGCATACATCAAAAAGGACAGCAGCAACAAATGCTGGAGAGGATGTGGGGACAGAGGAACCCTTTTACATTGCTGGTGGGAATGTAAATTGGTACAGCCTCTGTGGAGAGCAGTCTGGAGAACTCTCAGAAGGCTAGACATGGACCTTCCATATGATCCAGTAATTCCTCTCCTGGAGTTATACCCCAAAGACTCCATAACACCCAACCAAAAAGAGGTGTGTACTCCTATGTTCATAGCAGCACAATTCATAATAGCTAAAACCTGGAAGCAACCCAGGTGCCCAACAACAGATGAGTGGCTGAGAAAGCTGTGGTATATATACACAATGGAATACTATGCAGCTATCAAGAACAATGAACCCACCTTCTCTGACCCATCTTGGACAGAGCTAGAAGGAATTATGTTAAGTGAACTAAGTCAGAAAGATAAAGATGAGTATGGGATGATCCCACTCATCAACAGAAGTTGAGAAAGAAGATCTGAAAGGGAAACTAAAAGCAGGACCTGATCAAATTGTAAGTAGGGCACCAAAGTAAAAACCCTGTGGTGAGGGGTAGACATGCAGCTTCCTGGGCCAGTGGGGGGTGGGAGTGGGTGGGAGGGATGGGTCACAGTCTTTTGGTGGTGGGGATGGTGTTTATGTACACTCCTAGCAAAATGTAGACATATAAATCAGTAGTTAATTAATATGAGAGGGGGAAAATCAGTTGTATGTTTCAAAGTTTCTCAAAACACAAACTGAATCTTTTTAATATATAGGGTAGTTCTTTCTTTCTTTCTTTCTTTCTTTCCTTCTTCTTTCCTTTCTTTCTTCTTTTCTTTCTTTCTTTCTTTCTTTCTTTATTCCTTTTTTAAAATACAGACTTTCATTTAGAATTGAGAACTAATCAGTGCAGATAGGCGATATTAGATATAAAGCTGTGTCCTCCAAGGCTGGAATTCCTGATCTCCCAGGCTGAATTCTCTAACACTACAATGGTAGGCAGCTTCCCTAGAGATGAATGGCTGGGAATCAAGTGACCCTCCAGCATGGATTCCTGGCTTAAAGGTGTACAGTTTGCAAACCATGTTTGTAGAACCCAGCTAATCTGAAGCAAAGTGATTCTGCTTCCCATAGTCACTTCTTCATTCCCAGGAAAGCTCACAGCTCAGAAAGTACCTGTCACGGGTAGTTCATTTCTAGTGTTCTGAGAAATCTCCAGATTGTTTTCCGCAAAGACTGGACAAATGTACACTCCTACCAACATGCGTTGTTACTCTCCTTCCTAGTAAGCATCAGAATGTAAAGTGGCACTTATTGTTGTCTTTATTTGCATCTCTCTGATCATCACTGACCTCGAGCACCTTTTCACGTGTTTGCTGGCCCTCTGGATCTCTCCCTCGGTGAAGTTTTTGTTTATGTCCTCATCCTATTTTCTAATGGGATTTCTTTTAGCATTGTTTGCTGAGCTCTTTATGTATTTTGTTTATTAGTCCTTTATCTGATGTATGTTTTATAAAGATCCTCTTTCACTGGGGCTGGCTGGTGGCTCACCTGGTTAAGCACACCTGCTACAGTTCTCAAGGACTCAGGTTCGTGCCTCTGGTCCCCATCTATGGGGGGAAAGCTTTGCAGATGGTGAAGCAGGGCTACAGGTTTCTCTCTGTCTCTGTCCCTCTCTATCACCCTCTTCCCTCTCAATTTCTGGCCATCTCTGTCAAATAAATAAAAACAGTGAAAAATAGTTATGGTTACTTAAAAATAATACCAAGATTTAAATTTTAAATAAATCAGGATCCTCCCCTACACTGGAGGGTGTCTTTCTGTTAGAAGGTGGTATCCTAGGGAGTCGGGCGGTAGCGCAGCGGGTTAAGTGCACATGGCGCAAAGCACAAGGACCGGGTGTAAGGATCCCGGTTCAAGCCCCCGGCTCCCCACCTGCAGGGGGGTCGCTTCACAGGTGGTGAAGCAGGTCTGCAGGTGTCTGTCTTTCTCTCCTTCTCTCTGTCTTCCCCTCCTCTCTCCATTTCTCTCTGTCCTATCCAACAATGACAACATCAATAATAGCTACAACAACAATAAAAACAAAGGCAACAAAAAGGAAATAAATAAATATAAAAAAAAAAAGAAATTTAGGAAAAAAAAAAAAGAAGGTGGTATCCTTTGCTGTGCAGAAGCTTTTCAGTCTGAAGTAGCCCCATTGATTCATTTTAATTTTTAATTAGGAATTTAATAATGATTAACAAAATTGCGAGGTAGAAGGGATATATTTCCACACAGTTCCCACCACCAGAGTTCTGTGTCTCATCCCTTCCACTGGAAGCTTCCCTATTCTTTATCCCTCTGAGAATAAGGACCAAAATGCTTTATGCGGTATAGAAGGTGAAAGGTCTGGCTTCTGTAATTGCTTCTCCATTGGACATGGACTTTGGCTGAGCTACAGACAGTCCCAAGCAAGCTAACATGCTGATAAGTCTACCCCCTGAAACAATCTGACATGCATGTGAGCACAGACATGTTCTATTAATCCACCAATCCCTTCCCTGGTTCTCTGTGTATGCTCCCTCTGTTGGCTGCCTTTTTTTTTTTTTTTTCTTATCCTCCTTTTTTTTTTTTTTTCCTTTTTCTTTCTGTTTAGTTTAGTTTTGTTTCATTGCTGTTGCTATATTTTATGTTGTTTCTTTTTGTTTTGGAGGAGTTTTATATTTGTTTGTTTGTTTTTCCTTTGTAGCTGCTTCAGTCATGGATTCCCCACTGAACACTGAAATTTGGATCTGAACTATAGACAGTCTCAAACAATTTGTCAGACTGGTAGGGAAAAACATCAGGCAAAGCTTCATCAAACCAAAACCGTACCCCCTACTGGGAATATATATATAGTTTTTGTTTTGTTAGTCTGCTAATTTCTTCCCAGGTTCTCACTATATACACCTTCTGTTGGCTGCAGTTGGCTGCCTTATTCATTTACTTATTTGTTTGTTTGTTGCTGGGAAATTGTGCAGATGCAGTCACATCTGCCATGTTGTCCCCTCAGGCTACTGCTAGTTCCTGCAAGAGTTAGGACATTCTTGGAGCGCCTGTTCAGCCATGTTGTGCCCTCAGGGCATTGTCTATATCCCCGTGATATCTGGAGTGCTCTGGTTACTCCTCCCCCTTCCCATACCCGTGAAAGTTATTATCCTACCCTGGAGTGCTATGGTTACCCCTCCCCCTTCTCATTCTCACGAGAGCTATTCCCATAAAAGCCCTTCTTCTTCCGCCCTCACTCTGTTGCCCGCTTTTCACCTCGGTGACTGAAGGGTGTGCTAGCAGGAGGCGGCCATTTTGGCTAGCTCCCCATGGCCCCAACTGATGCATTCCCACCCCAACCCTGAGGTCCCCATGTAAATAAAGGCTTGTGTTCCCTTTCTGCTCCAAACCTCCTTTTTCTGCGTCCCGCTGCCACCACCGCAGCAAGTGACAGTTTGTTGTCTCTGTTTATTCTTTGTTTTCACTGTTGCTGTATTTGCTGGTGTTTGTAGCTGTTTTGTGGGAGGAGTTTGGTTTGGATTTGCCTTTTTGTTTGTTTTTGTTTTGTAGTTGTTTCAGTCATCTCTTCCCCACTTCAATTTGAACACTAGAGACACATCCTCTCATGTTCCAAAGGCAGCGGCAGTGGTGTCACATTAGAACAAGAGCTCCAGCCACTCCTGATGTTTTTCCCTACCAGCCTGACAAATTGTTTGAGACTGTCTATAGTTCAGATCCAAATTTCAGTGTTCAGTGGTGAATCCATGACTGAAGCAGCTACAGAGGAAAAAAAAACTGGCTTCAGGAGTCCAGGAACAACAGACCAGAGGCCACCCCACACCACACCTGAACATCAGTAGACAAGACACAAATTACAGTGTCTTACAAATTACAGCCAAATATAGTGGTAAAACAAACAATAAAAAGCCCACTACAGCAATGAACCAGCAGCCTAGAAAAAAAAAATCCCAACAAGCTAGAAGCAACTAAGAATGAGAAAAATATCCAAACATTGATTGATGCATTAATTGCAAGAGTGAGGAAAGTTTTTGAAGGGTTGTTTTGTTTTGTTGTGTTGTGTTTGCTATTGGATTTTAGTCTTTCTGTTCTTCCCTCTTAAGTTCTGACCATGAGTGAGATCATTCGACATTCACCCTTCTCTCTCTGGCTTGTCTCACTTAACATGATTTCTTCAAGCTCCATCCAAGATGAAGTAAAGAAGCTGACATCATCATCCTTAACAGTGGAGTAGTACTCCATTGTGTATATGTACTACAAATTCCTTAGCCACTCACAGAGATACTTTTCTTAATTATCCTTATAGGCTCCCTTTTAATGTTCCTTTCTTAATGTGAAGAAAAAATCATATTTCCTGAGTGCCCTTCTTTTGATCTGATCAAAAAGGGAAAATAACTTAGTTCTCATGGACTCACTATAGGCCAGCATGGATAGCTGACTTGATTCCTCACCTCTTTACTGGTATCTTATGTCTGCCCTTGTCTTACACCCAGCTGCTCAAAGACAGTGCTGGAAAACATGTCCCTGACTTTCCATGCATTTTTGAATTTACAAAGTCAAAAATCAAAAGTCAAAAGTCTAGCAAAAAAAAAAGTCAAAAACGTCAAAAGTCTGGCAGTGTCACCACAGAGTAAGGCATAAGCTGAGTGATAAATAAATGCAGAAAACAACAGCAACAACAACAACATCAACAACAGCAAAATACTTTCAAGGGAAATTGGAGTGAGTGTGCAGAGGGCCTTGATGAGGTGGGGTGCTTACCTGTGGAAGGTCCCTCTGCAGTCTTTGATGGTTCTTTCCATGCAGACAACTCAAAAGCTAAATGATCGAACTGTCTTAACAAAGATGTTACTCCTGTCTGTAGTAAAGTGTTAACTGTGGAAGCTCTGCTTGTGTTTCAACTCCTTAGAGAGTCAAGTACAAAGCTATTTTTGCAGAAATGAAAAAAAAAAAGTCATTGATTGACATGGTTCTGGAAATGCATCTGGCCTGGCCAGATGAAAGAACATGAATGGAGTAAGAACCAATATGCTGATCCTGCCCACTCCCTCTTCCTCCCTTCATGGCTGTGGGTTTGGGAATATATGTGATTTGGCAATGAAACAATCATCCTGCTAGTCATCCAGATGTGTGGGGTGGCAGGAAGAGGGTATCTTGCCAACTTTAGCTGTTCTCCTCTGATCCTATTCTGCACTATCAACAATTATTTGGATAAAAGGCACAGAGATAAGAATTTGCCCTCCCTTCCTATCTAAATCTGGAATCTGAATCTCTTCATTAAGTTTGGAGATGTGCTAATATAACCAGCCCTTGTGGGAGGCAGAACCCACTTCCAGCAGTAGTTCCTGAGAGTGCCAGATGTTTTCACTCTCAAGATTCTCTTTAGAGTTGGTGAGAAGAACTCACAGCATAGGGCATGTACCTTTCCATGAATGTTCTCCAAGTTGAGACCTGGCATGCCATGGAAGCACCATGACATCAGGGGGGTATCTTGGTGCTGTGGTCTCTCTCTCTCTCTCTCTCTCTCTCTATATATATATATATATATATATAGAGAGAGAGAGAGAGAGAGAGAGAGAAACATATATATATTATATATATATGGAGATATAGATAGATAGATAGATAGATGGAGATATATATCTTCTTTCTATCTGGAAGAAAAAATAAGTTGGGCCTGGAGCAATGAAATCATACATGCCTGAGGCCTCAGCTCTGTGGAAAAAAGTATTTGCAGTTAAGTTGTAAGTAGGTGACCCAGCTTGGGACACTCAGGTTCATGTGCTTCAACTTCAGGTCAGAGGATGGGGAATCAGAGAAGCAGTTGAGGTAAATTTCTTGTAGAGGTAGGAGACTTGCTATAGGAGCGTCTCCAGGTTTCTGGGCAGCACTAGCACAACTCAGCTTGTACCAACAGTGCAGGAACACAGGCGGATATACAAGGCCCTCCAGGCACAAAGGGCAGCAACGTTTCCCACAGCTGAATTCCATCCACTGATGGATGGTGGCATCTTTGTTGCTCCGGCTGTCCTTTCCTCTCCTACAGACCAGGTCTCTTGTCCTTCCCAGTGAACCAATGCCACTCCACATCTTCACCATCAATTACTTCTCTACTAGTAACAACAAGAGAAGATTTTGTGGCTTGTAACTAAGAACATTAGCTGATGTTATGTGATGCTTTCTAATATGCTGAAGGCATGAAGTTGGAAAGGAAACAATCTATTGAATTACAGAATTGAGATTAAAAAGATTTTCAAGAACTGGAACTTTATAAGATGATATCAAACAGGGATAAATGTGTCTGCTTAAAGGGAGGGTGCCTAAAGTCAATTCCATGTAATCAGACTTGAGCAATATTTCTCCAGCCTGAGTTGGAAAATACAGATATTTTAAAGAAACAGAGAAACCCCTTGGGCTGGTTTTTTTTTTAAATTGTGTATCACATTGCTAGTCAAATAGAAAGAAAAGTAACATTAGGCATGAACTCTTTATGATAAGAGATCACTTACAGTTATAAAAACAAAAAACAAATTTACAAATTAATTACGAACAGAACTACAAAAGCAATAACATTCAAATTAGCATCATTAATTTAATGTGAGAGATAATGATATTTTGTTGAAGCGATCATTGCTCACCACACGACTCTGAAACCAACTGCTGAGGCACAGTGGGGTCCTGGGTGGGTGTGACAAGACTGCAGCCCCATAAGCTAGGAGTCCTCTGAGCCATGGACACCCTCATATTCATCACAATTCCCTGAATTTTCAATTTGAGTGTTTTCTATAGATAATTGAGCTGCTTTCTCATTACACAGACTTGCACTGAAATTCCACCTCCCCTCAAATCAATATCACCTTAATTGAACCCTAAGGTGCTAAGGATGGAACTCTGGTCCAACATGAGATCAACGCTGGCCCGTGGGCAAGCCAACTGAAGCCGATAGGCAAAACATAATGCCACCAAGTTGACATTCAGGAGGGTGGGAAAGTGGACTTTCCTGCACTGTGGTGCTTGACTGCCATACAGGAAGTAACATATGACTACCTACTACCCACCTCAACCTCGATACCACAATGTTAATGACGTAGGGTTTCTGGCGCATTGACATCAGGGAATGTGTTTAAACAGAGTTTGTGGTGGCAAGGGGTTGTAGGTGACCTGTCTCCCGTCATCAGGATGGTGACCCACGCTAGACGTTTATCACGGTTTGCCATGCGGTAATTAAAACCAATGGAAGTTCACATACTATCTTCTATGGAGCTAAAACAAACAAACAAACAGAAAACACTGCAGTCAGTAAGCCTGCAGAGTGATTTACAAATGTGCATCTTAAAAAGCAGCCCATTACTCTTTGACTTATGGAAATACAGGTCTACTAACCATGATTTGAACTAAATGAACATGAAATTATCCTTCATTGAATAATAAGTTTGCACTCAACTTTATCTTTTCAAGCCAGTGTAGGCTGTGCTATTTCAGTTACATTTGAGTGATATACCCTCGTCATGATTCATGAAAACATCTCATTAACTGATTATAGATCTTGTCACTTCAACAGGGGAACCGAGAAGTGCACTTCTGACCTGAAAATCCTTTGGTAGAGACTGAGTGACATTCCAAGTGTACAATTCTCTGTTCAATTGTCAGTAAGGGATGCTATGAAGGTGACATTTCTTTCCAATCACATATTAAGCAAACAGGTATTTCTCCATTTACATCTTGGGACACGTAAAAACCTCCTAAGAGTTTTCAGATATATATTTAAAATAGTGTCTTTGTGTATATGAGTCAATGCTTAATTTCTAGACACATAAATAAATTTGGCATTGAGTTAAACTTTCACCTTAAATGAAGTCACAGTAATAATGTACTTCAACAGGCAAATAAACTCTTAACATTTCTCATGTGTATGAAATAGTTTGCATTTTAAAACTTACATACCAACTGATTAATCCTAGGCAAAGTCAACACTATCGTAGCTTTTTCAGCATTTATCTAAACTCTTCCTCAAGCAGCGGAAGCTGTAATTTTGGTAATTCCGATTTTGCCTCTGACTCCATCTTCTGCTCCCTCCACTCCTGTTTGTCCTCTACTGCCTCATTGCTGCTTCCTCTGCTCCTCCATTTCTCTCCCAGTGCCAACAAAGAAGTGTCTTGGACCATCCAGTAGAAAATGTAAAGGCCACTTTCATCTCTAAGGACAGTCAGTCTTAAAATGAAGCGGACACAATGAAAGGCAGAAAAAATAAGGAAAGAAACCAGATCCCTGGTGATTGACGCTTTTGTGTTCCTAGGGCAAGCCAGCATTTAAGTTAATTATAGGAGTTACTTCATTCTCTCTCTCTCTCTCTCTCTCTCTCTCTCTCTCTCTCATGATGAGTTGGGTTTTTCAATTATTTGTGTTTTGAAAAGGAAAACAAGCACAGACCTAAAGTCTAGGGCAGCATTCTGCCACTTACCAATAGCGGATTGTTATGACAAGGAACTAAATCTTCTCTAGTCAGAAAGGAGGAGAAAAACTCACTCCATGTCCTTGATGGCTACAAGTTGAAAGTCTTCAAGAGATTAGAGGGTGGGGTGCCAATTGGTGAAGAGAACTGGTGAAAGACAATGAATCATTTTAATTCAGAGTAGCTAATAAGGATGGTTCTTCAGCCAGAGGGTTATAACCCTGCAGTTTGAAGTATTGAATATACTGTTATCAACTTGGAAAGATAGTTATAAAGAGTGCTGCTGAACATACTCTTCAGAAAGATTCATATTATAGTATTTGTCAGAGGAGAGCAAAATTAGAGAAACTTAATATTCTCAGGCTTTAAACTTTTCTCAGATTATGAACACATAACTCTTGCTTTTATCTATTGTAGAGATGAATTCTTCTTCCCTTGCAACAACAAAAATTTTGATACATGGAATAAAATTCAAGCTCACTTAATTAATTAATATAGCCAGAGAGAAATTGAGAGGGGAGGGAGAGAGAAAAAGAGATTCCTGGGAGTCGAGAGGTAGCACAGCTGGTTAAGAGCAGGTGGCATAAAGCACAAGGACCAGCGTAAGGATCCCAGTTTGAGCCCCCGGCTCCCTACCTGTAGGGGAGTCACTTCATAAGCAGTGAAGCAGGTCTGCAGGTGTCTGTCTTTATCTCCCCCTCTCTGTCTTCCCCTCCTCTCTCCATTTCTCTCTGTCCTATCCATCAATGATGACATCAATAACAACAACAATAATAACCACAACAATAAAACAAGGCCAGCAAAAGGGAATAAATAAATATTTAAAAGAGAGAGAGAGAGATTCCTGCAGCATTACTTCACCACTTGTGAAATTTCCCCCGTATATGGGGATGGGGAGGGGGGCTTGAACCCAGGTCCTTGTGCATTGTAACATATGCAGTCAGCCAAGGGCACCACTACTCAGCAAATTCAAATTCTTTTTATCCTTATAGGTCTTCCTATAACAGCCACTGAAGTCTGATAAGTCAATGAATCCTAGACACACACATTCACACACACACACACACACACACACACACACACACTGATGAGTGGTGTGAAATCTTGCCATTCTGTAAACCGCAGTCAAATCACTAATAATTTTTTAAATGGTCATGAAGTTCTTAGGAGCTCATGGTGAGTGCCGGCTTCAGTGCTCTCGGACATACTCCAAAATCAGTGGTGTTCGTGGTTAGTCCTCCAGGCCTTAGCCCTCATTCTCCTCCACCTGTCACTGAAGATTTCGCTGGCTGGCGGAATCATTATTGGATAGTTTGTAGAGACTTCAGCTGGATCATTAGCTGAACTGCCTCAGGAAAATTTTTCTCCTTACAAATATAGTAAAAAAGACTCATGCCTAATAATACTGATTTTTTTTTTACTTATTCAGTGGTTAAAATATGAAATTATTGATGAGTGGACAAGTGTACACATATACAGACTGGTGCATAGTGAGAACACACAGTCTCAAGGGCTATTTGGAAATGACAAAACAGTGCGTAGAAACTTCAAATATGTATATTCTCTAATACAAAATTCCAATTCTTATTTTATTTTATTTTGATTTAATATTGATTTACAAAATCATAAGACAACAAGGGTACAGGTCCATAGTGTCCCTCCACCAGATTTCTCTCCCCATTCCTTTCACTGGAAACTGCAGTACTTCTCCCAAGACCATAGAGATGGGTTGACTATTATTTCTATAAATATCTACCTATATTTATAGATATTTGCCCATATTTTCTATGGCCCTGACTTCTCTTCATTCCTAAGTAACACCTAACCTATCACTACTTTCCAATGTCCTTCCTAAAAAGGAAAAAGAGTAAAAACTCTTCTCTCTTCTTGCCCTAATGGATTTGGAGTTCAGATCCCTCTGGTCAGTTTCATTTAATATTTCTCCCCCTCTGGGAGTATGAACCAAAATTCACTATGGGGTATAGAAAATGGAAGTTCTGGCTTCTGTAATTACTTCTCCACTGAACATAGATATTGGCAGGTACCTCCGGTCTATTTCTATCTTTTCCTAGTAGGGCAGAGCTCCGGAGAGGTGAGGAGAGGATGTCTGCCCAGGGAAGTGAGAATGGAATCATAGTAGAATGAAAGATAGTAAGACATAAAGCAGCACAAAATGTTTGATAAACAGGAACCAAAAATGGAGGAGTAGAGCAGATAAAAACAGAGACTTTTCAGGAGGAAAGAAGCTAGAAAGTCTATTTTAGGTATATTCTGAGGGACCCATGACTTTAGTAAATTTTGCCTGAGCTTTTTAACTAACTTCGAGGTGAACTGAAATTATTGTCTGGGAAAATGGTGTCAGAGTTAAGAATAAGGCTAGAAATCTAGATTAAGGCAGAGAATTATCTCCCAAACTTGAAGGAAATATATAAATACAACTAACCGTTCACCCCATTGATCTGGCCAGGACCCGTATCTAATCATATTTAGCCTGTGCCATATCCAACTCCCAACAATTGAGTGAGAACCTCATTTTTTTTTTTTTACAATTATAGAAATTATCCAGACTTTCTATATATTTGCACCTCAAAATAATTTTAGTCCATAGTCCCAGAGGAGGAGAAATGTTAGAGATAGATAATTAGAGGGCTCTTAAAACTTATTCCATCAAGACCCGGAGAGAAGGGACAAAAGGAAGGACATTCACAAGTAGTAACAGGTGTATCTGTGGCTTTACAATGGAAGGGAAGGCAGGATCATAAAAAATGGGGAAATATAGATAGATAGGCAGACAAACAGTTATAGAAATAATGGTCAACCCATTATTTGTGACCTTGGTAGAACTCCTGCACTTTCCAATGACAGGAATGGGGACACGGAACTCTGATGGTACGGAATTATACCCCTGTTATTTTGTAACTGCCACCAGTGTTATTTCCAGGGCTTTGTGAGTACTGGATAAATCCACTATGACTAGTGGCCATCGTTCCCTTTCTTTCTTTCTTCCTTTTTTTTTTTTCTTTCTTTCTCTTTCTTCCTCTTTCTTCACTTCTCTTTCTCTCTTCCCTTTCCCTTCTTTTTCTTTTCTTATCTCTCTCTTTTTTATAGACACAGAGAGAAATTGAGAAGGAAAGGAGAATAGAAATGAGAGAAATAGAGACCCCTCCTACACTTCTTCACCACTTATGAAGCTCTCCCCTCCCCCGAGGCGAGGCTCCAAATGGAAATTTGTATACCAATAAGACAAACAGTGAACATTTTGTATTAATAAACTAAGTTAGAAAAACCATAAATGACAAAATATAGTGTCACACTGACCATTTTCAAATATGTACCAAGACTTAAGCTTTTATTTTTTTTTTTTTTACTTTTATTAAGTCCTTTATAAAGATGAGGATAACAAGCAGAAATTTATTATGTAAATCATTTGGTTTTCCAGTTGAAAATAATGGAATTAAGTCTGTTTCCTTTAATGGTCACTTAGATGTCATTTTAAGAGCATGCTGAATGCAGTTCCCTTGAACATAATAATAATAGCCATGTGCTGCCATCTTTCAACTGTAAATGATCTCAAAGGGCAGAATTCTCTGAGTCATTTACAGAATGACTCAGCTAAGAAGAAATGTCCCTGAACTGGCCAAATTGCCATATAGCTATGTCACCCAATTTCTCAATTTCATACATTCATTGTTTTCTCTTTCATCTATCTATTCAAACATCTGTTATCAAATTTCTTTTATTTTCCCAGCTCTGGGATGAGCACACAAAATACGATTCCTTAAAACTTTATACTTTTGAGCAAATACACAAAATACACATTAAACACAAATACACAAACTGTTAAATAACAATATAAAAAACAAGTAAGTGTTAGGATGGATACTAGGGGATACCATTATTATATTTAGTTATTTTGCTTCCAGGGTTATTGCTAGGGCTCAGTGCTGGCACTACAAATCCACAGCTCCTGTGGCCATTTTTTTTTTTCCATTTTATTGGATAGGACAGAGAGAAATTGAGAGGGGAGGAAGAGGTAGAGAGAGAGAGAGCAGAGAGAGAGAGAGACAGAGAGAGCGAGCTACAGACCTGCTTCTCAGTTTGTGAAGCAGCCTCTGCATGTGGGGAGCAGGGGGCTGGAACTGGGATCCTTGAGCGGATTCTTGTGGTTCATACTATGTGTGCCAACACCTGGTCCCCGGATGCCATTATTTTTGACAGTCCAGGTGAGAAAACTGAATGAAGATATAGGAGTATGGTATGGGGGAGATGGGGGAGATATGCATTGGTCAAGAAAGGCCACCAACATATCTTATTTAGATAACGTGCCTGCTTTGTCATGGGCATAACACAGGTTCAAGAGCAGCCTCCTCCACACTGAAGGAAGCTTCCTTGTCACAGTATCTTTCTCTCTGTCTCTGTTCTCTCTCTCTGGCAGAAAAAGTTAACCTGGGATAGTGAAGTCTCAGTGAAAACAGCAGCAGCAACAACAACAAAAGAATGACCAAGGAGGAAGTAACTCAATGAAGTGACCTTTTTAGACCCTCTGTTTTCAAAGTTTGCATTTTAATGTTCAATGACAAACAAGTGAGGGTCTAGCATGTTGGAAAAACTCCAGCTCCCCTCCCTCTCCTGTCATTTCTTAAGACGAGAGCAGTTACACAGTGACAATTTGACCTAGTCTGAGCCAGGCTACACACTTCTTCATCTCAGATAAGATTTTTCCTCAGGTGTGCAGTAGGGGAAAACGCCATCTATCAGTTTGCTTTTGACACTCAGAAGATACAGTGCCGGTTTTCATTGATTTCATCTCTGCTGCTTTAGACACAAGCAGCAACGTTTTTAAAAAAAATCCTGGAGCACTTTCTAGTACAGATCAATAAATGGACTTAATTTTATTTTATATATATGACCAATAGTAAATGCATATCAGTAAATTAAAAATAAAATATAAAACCTGTTGTCTTTTATTATGATTATGCCCACCAGAGCATTGCCTAGTAAGGGAAATGCATTTCTAATAGCTGTATAATATGCTTATTTCAAAGAACCAGAAATTAGAGAAAAAAAAACAAAAATCTCCTGTATGGATACGATGCCTAGTGTTGTTCTCACTTTTCACATCCAGCAACTCAGCATGACATTTCAAAGACATGAAAGAATGCCAAGCTAGAATAGAGGATTCTGCTCATAAACTGTAGGACCCTTATCAATTATCAGAAGTTGCTTTAGTCAGAGAGGCTATTGCAATGCCCTGGGGAAATCTTCTGATTCCTTAATGATTTGTCAGCCACTACACCACTCTATGAAATGCTGTGTTCATTTTTAAGAGGGAGTGCAATTAGGTACCAGGAAAAAATGTGCTCTTTGAAAGAAAGATTATGAGAAGGGACACTTCCTTGCTTGAACTACTTATCCAATACTATCCAATAGCACTATAATTGGACTTGACAATTTTTTTATATTTATTTATTTTTCCTTTTGTTGCCCTTGTTGTTTTTTCATTGTTGTTATAGTTATTATTGTTGTTGTTAATTTTTTTTGTAAATTTTTTTTATTATCTTTACTTATTGATTGGGTAGAGACAGTCAGAAATCGAGAGGGAAGGGAGGGATAGAGAGGGTGAGAGACAGAGAGACACCTGCAGCACTGCTTCACCACTTGTGAATCTTACCCCCCGAAGGTGGGGACTGGGGCTCGAACCCAGGTCCTTGCATATTGTAACGTGTGCTCAACCAGGTGCGCCACCACCGGGCCCCTGTTGTTGTTATTGATGTTGTCGCTATTATAGGACAGTGAGAAATGGAGACAGGAGGGGGAGACAACGAGGAGAGAGAAAGACAGACACCTGCAGACCTGCTTCACTGCCTATGAAGCGACTCTCCTGCATGTGGGGAGCCGGGAGCTCAAAGTGGGATCCATACGCAGGACCTTGCACTTCACACCATGTGCGCTGAAAGGACTTGATAATTTTAATGATATCTGAGCTGGGGTGTTGTGTGGAAGACGGACATGTCCGTGGCACTACTGTGTACAGTGTACTCCATTTTCCCACTTGAGTCTTCAAGGCCATTAACTGACTAACCCCTATCTCATTCCTCTTTCTGACACATTTTGACCTCTGGAAAAATCAGGTCTGCTAATATGTCCACACGTTTATCAAGATGATGGTCCTAAACTGATTTAGATAAAAAGAGATGCCTATTTTTGAAAAGATTTTCCTATGCATTATATATTTATTCATAGTCCAATGACTATTTGATCAAAAGAGGTCTTCCTCTTTAAGTGAACTAAAAAAGAATTTTGCCACAAGAAAAAAATACATCCATCTAAATGCATATCTACAAGATTTACTTACAGAGTCTTGTTTGTAAGTGCTATTCCAAGTGGAAATCTTGAAAAGGAAGGGGGATCGTCAGTGTAAAAGCAATAAGCCAATGAATGAATAAACAGTGCCTTATTTACATCAAATTCAATTCGAATATGATATAAAGATAAGGATTATGAATAACAATATATTTGGGGTGGGAATATAGCTTTGAGACTACCTTTGCAATTCTAGTCAGGAGATAAAAGCCTTATACTCTTTCTAATCAATCCAGAAATTTCCCTAAATGTGTACATAAAACAGATTTTAATTTGGAATGACAAGCAGAAAAAAAGTGATTGTTTCTTAGAAACGAGGAAGAAGAGACCAGAGTGTAGAAAAGACCATAAATGCTCTGTGTTCAGTTGAGCACAGGTTCCAGGTTCCTCCCTAGTTTGCTCTCCTGACTTGCCCTCACAGATAGAGGACTCAGACCTCCACCCTCCCGCAATAGCATAGGCTCCCTGTTCATGGGATCCACAACACAGCACACACTGCAGATCTAAGGGTTTGGCTTCTTACAAAGATTTAGGCATGGCAGTTTATTTTGGAAGTGACCCATGGAAGTCGAGGTAAGGGAGGAAATGTGGGAAAGACAGAGAGAGCTAAGCGTCAACAAAGTGGGTGCCATTGTGTTAGGGACTAATCTGGCCCCTGCAGTTAAATCCTGAGCCTCCAGGTAGAAAGGGACTAAGTCACCCCAGCAAAAGATGGGAGACCAGGCATAGTCCTTAGGTTCTATCTTCTAGTGCTGTCGGGGTTGCTCCTGAAGTCTTAGATCCCTTAATCATCTCAGTTAAAATATTCTCAACTGGGAGTCCGGCGGTAACGCAGCAGGTTAAGCGCGCTTGGCGCAAAGTGCAAGGACCAGAGTAAGGATCCCGGTTTGAGCCCCGGCTCCCCACCTGCAGGAGAGTTGCTTCACGTCTGCAGGTGTCCAGGTGTCTGTCTTTCTCTCCCCCTCTCTGTCTTCCCCTCCTCTCTCCATTTCTCTCTGTCCTACCCAACAATAATAAAACAACAAGGGCAAGAAAAGGGAAAAATAAATAATAATAAAATGTTCTCAACTGAGTGAATTGCTGAAACTTCAACATAGAGAAACAAGGATGCAGCATGTGCTTACTGCCGAGGAACTGTCCAGTACCTCCAAAGCTGAAATCAGAAGGGTGTAGTGGCTATTTTTTTTTTTTTTTTTGGTCTCCAGGGTTATTGCTGGGACTCTGTGCCTACACTATGAACCCACTATTCCTGGAGACTATTTTTTCCTCTTTGCTGCCCTTGTTTATCATAATCATTGTTGTTATTATTGTTGTTGTTATTGCTGTTGTTGTTGGATGAGACAGAGAGAAATCGAGAGAGGAGGGGAAAACAGAGAGGGGGTAAGAAAGATAGACACCTGCAGAGCTGCTTCACTGCCCTTGAAGCGACCCTCCCTCCCCACCCGCAGGTGGGGTGTGAAGGGGACGGGGGACTCAAACCGGGATCCCTGGACAGGTCTTTGTGCTTGGCACCATGTGCACTTAGGGGGCTATGCTACCGCCCACCCCCTGCACTTGGGTTTCTATTGGCATCACTTGTTGTCTGTTGGTGAGTCTCTTGAATCTTTCATGTTTTTCTTGTCACCTATGGGTTCATTCCATCACGTGCTCACCTGTTCTGGGGCACTTACAGGGTAGGGTGCACTGTGAAGTCCAAAAACTCCAGATACACCGCCACCTGTTATGTTGGAGCATAAGTCGTAGCTCTGAATGATCAGGAGAATTGATCATCATTTCCTCTGCCAGTGTTTCCTCTCTGCTAGACTCCAGTTTTGCAGAGACAGAATTGCAACCTTACAGACTGCTTCAGCTTCCACCACGACCTTAATGTGCCCATGTCAAAGTAATCTCCGAGCAGGAAAAAGTTTTCAATTGATTATTACTTAGAATTATAGGATGAATTAGTACTGAGAATGATGGTGATAGGGTCCATCCGACTTTTAGTTTCTGGACCCATGAAATCTAGCTAACAGACTTTGCCCTTTATATTCGAACTTTGCCTGAACACTGGGTCCAAATAAAACAGCAAACAAATGGGTGTTGCTGGAAAACTTGGAATTTTGTATTACAAATTTACACATTAACTGATGAGGAATGCATTCTGGACTTCCAGGAGGCATGGCTATGAACTAAATGAACAGCCAAGACCCTCCCCACGAAACAAGAAATATTGACAACCACCGATTCCACAAACCTCACTAAACTGCAGCTGGGACATCCACAGACACTGAGGCCTCAGGTGGGTGCTGGTGTGTGCAGATGGGGTGAGAAGGGGCAAAGGACTGAGGCCAAGCACCCAGAGGCTGGGAGCTCCTGTAGCAAATGGCACCGTTTTGCCTCTGAGCAATAGCAGTTAAGGCTGCACATAGTGCAGTGAGAGGGGGGAGCCTCTGAGCTTTGGCCCATGGTCTTGGGGGTGAGAGTCTGCTGAACTGGTGGAAGGCTCACACCAAAGTAGCAGGGGATTTGTCAGAAAAGTATGATCTGTTCCCCCCAACTCAGGCAGATATTCAGAAGGTCCTTTGCAGCAGCTGGCGGCTAAAAGGTAATAGGAGGCAGCTGGCAGCCAAATGGTGTGCTGAACCCTACATCTGCAAACGCAACTATCATCTAGTAGCAAACCCCCATGGCTTAAATTCAGACTGAACCCTTACAGAGAAGATATATATACACACTACATACATAGAGTATAAAATAGCTCAAGGGAATAACAAGAAACAGAACCCCACCCCAGTCCTACCATCTAATAAATAAAGTGAAATCTAGTAATTGATAATAACGGCTGTTGGTATGCTTCTAAATTGTGCTTCTCAGACCCCTTCTGTTTCATTGGTTTAACCCCCTATGCTTAACATTGTCTTCTATTTACATAACCATTGTTAACTAAGCACCGCCCTGCCTCCAGGGCATTGGTTTAATCCTCACTGTTTTGCACGCTTTTTCCTTCTCCCCACTCCCTATCCTACGTACGTCCTCTTCGGACCTGACTCTTCCGCCTCAGGATATATAAGGACAGGATTGTGATTAGAGATAGCTTAGATTGCGCTGCGTTCCACATGAATAAAGACTGAACTGCGTACCACTCAGCCATGAGTCTCTGGTCATCTCTCTCTCTCCCACCCGTGAAGCTAGCCTGACAAATGGCAGCACCTTTCGGCTCAGCAATAACCAGCACGATGAATGCACAAACAACAGAGAAATAACAAAACCAAACTTCATAGCAGGATGACTCAACAAAGACAGATTTGAAATAGAAGAACTCCAGGATACTTTAGATATAGACACACTACCAGAGAAAGATTATAGAAAACTGATTATGAAGTCTCTCCAAAGGGCTAAGCACAGTATTGGAAAGCATACTCAAGAGTTGAAAGAATTATCTTATGAAGGAGCTAGGAAACACAAAGGAAGAGCTATAAATAGTGCTCTCCAAACTAGTAGACAACAAGAAAGAAGAGTTTCAAACAAAATTCACCAAGCAGTTAGGAAGCATGAAGGGAAAACGTCAGATAGAATTGCAGGGTGTGAAAGACACTTTGAGTACAGTACAAATTCAAGCATCAGGCTTTGGAAGTAGACTCAGTCGGGTAGAGGAAAAAATGTCTATGAATAAAATGAACTGTTTACCCCATCAACCTGTTTACCCCATCAACTATTCTGTTTTATATCATAATTCTTTCACATATATATTCATATTTAGCACAGAAGCCAGTGTATCCTCTGAGTCTCTGTTGGTCTGAGCTCTCAGTTCATGGCCACAGCCAGGAACATCCTAGGCTGCACTCATTTCAGAACTAGTCTTTCCTGAGGGGAAGAGTAGGATGACCCAGCCTCCCTTCAGAGAGTGGGGCAGTCCCCCACCATTGCTACTTTAAAGGGAGAACAAGATCATCTCTATACAGGAGGGCTAATGATGATGTTTCTGATGAAAGTGATCAGTGACAGTGGAGAGAGGGATCTATTAGAGGTGTAGGCCCACATTATTTATGGTGGAATCTAATGATTCCCTAACTAGGGCCCCAGATGATGGCTTGGTTATCTTCTGGTTTTGTGGTTGATTTCTAGCTCCATACCATCGTGGTCTGAGAAGCTGCATTTTATCATTTTAATATTTACGTATTTGTTTAGGCTGTCTTTGTAACCCAGCATATGGTCAGTCAGTCTCTGTGAATATAATGTGTATTCATTTCTTTTGGGATGCAGAATTCTGTAGATATATGTTTGGTCCATTTTGGTCCATGTTGTCTTTGTTTTCATTTAAAATCGCTATTTCTCTATTTTTTTTTCTGCCCAGATAACTTATTTTATTTTATTGCTATGAGTGATGTGTTAAGATCTTCCACTATTATTGTGTTTCTGTCAATGTCTCTCTTATTCAAATACTCAGTCATCAAATAATAAGGTAAAATAACAGAGAGGGGATAATGGACAGCCCTGACCTAAGAGAGTTTTAAGAAAACAGTCTTCACCTGAAACATGAGGAACACTTGTTCCCCATAGGGAATAGTCAGGTTTCTGTCAGAGCAAGACTAATAAAACAGCCATTCTTGGCTGTGTCTGGCTTACTCCTCTAGTTTTGTAAATAAAACTTTATTGGAACCCAACTGTGTTTGTTAGCTTGCATGCTTTCTCATTGATTTTGTACTATTATAGCAAAATATAGTTGGTTCAACAGAATACGAACTGAAAAGATAAAATATGTATTACCTGAACCTGCAAAGGAAATATTCACCAATTCAAATGAGTGAAAGAAGCAGGGTGCACTGTTCAGACAAGAGATTGAAGGAATGCTGGCATTTTGTTCATGATGGACTATAAAATTCAAAGGGACTTTTTGAAATGATTTTAGAGGTTGGAGAAGGGTAAAGGATAAAGCCAGATTAGGGAATATTAAGAAAAATTTAATAACACTGATCTTGTGGCTTGTATTTAATTTGTAAGTATTTTTTTTTAATGAAAGTATAAGAATTAGGAAATGAGTGAAACCAGAGCCCCACTCAGCTCTGGCTGATGGTGGTGCTCACGGCGGTGAACCTAGGCCCTCAGAGCCTCAGGCTTCAAAGTCTTTTTGCAGAACCCTTTTGCTATCTCCCCAGACTGTGGGTTGGGTTCCTAATGACAACTGAGACAGCAAGGAATTTTGTTGACAAGACCCTTGCGATGCCTCAGGTCAGGGATCCCCCATGGGTAAAAGGTCCAAGAAAGCTAAGGAAGCCTGTAGCAAATGAAGACCTTGCAAAATTGATTTGCCCCTGACTGAGGCACAGAAAAGGAAGCAGTGAAAATCTCTGGGGATAGCTCCTTGAATGTAATTATGGTGAAGTCCAGAGGGTAGAGTGGCAGGGAAAGAAAGGAAAAAAAATAGGAAAGAAAGAACGGAAGGGAGGGAGGGAGGAAGTAAGAAAGTAAGGTAGACAGGGAGTCCCTGGTAGCCCAGTGGGTTAAGTGCACGTGGTGCAAAGCTCAAGGACAGGCCTAAGGATCCCGGTAGGAGCCCCAGCTCCCCACCTGCAGGGGAGTTGCTTCACAAGCAGTGAAGCCGGTCTGCAGGTGTCTGTCTTTCTCTCGCTGTCTGTCTTCCTCTCCTCTCTCCATTTCTCTTTGTCCTATCCAACTACGATGACATCAATGACTACAATAATAATAACAAGGGCAACAAAAGGGAAAATAAATATTTTAAAAAGGATATTTTTAAAAAATTAAGTAAGGTTAACAAACAAGTTAAGTAATATACATACAATTAAAATGGCAACTCTAGGTTTGAGAAATTTATAAGCTAGGTAAAAATTAGTATGCTTTTTAGATTAGAAAGTCATGATCTTAAACAATCAAAGAAAGGCATCTTGAAAGTCCTAAGGCCCTTTCCAGGTCTTTAGTTTTCATGGTTCAGGGACAGCAGGATGCACTGTGTATCTTTGCATTTCTCACCCTTGTGATCAACTACCCGACGCTCAAAATAGTGATGAGAGTATGTCTTTAACATCAGTCCAGATTCTTGAATAAAGAACTGTCAAAACTCTTGCAAGGTGGCGGAGTGACACGTATCCACTGGCTAGCCCTGGCGGGATTACTCTCCCAGCATTCAGAGCTTCTACTTGTCTCAGTTTCCCACTTCCAGTCACAATAATGAAGAAGGCATTCCTACTCCTCCTCTGTTAGCTTTGCTCTGCTAAGAAACCCCATGTTCTGTCACTCCAAGCTTCTCTTTGCTGACTTCCCATGAGACTATACAGTTATGTTACACCCCCAGATAAACTCCACCAGCTAATGAGTGCATTATAATGCAGTCATTCCAGTCCTTTGAGTAGCCTCTCTCTTTCTCTGCAGTCCAGGAGCCGCGGCCAGAATTTGCATACTATTAAACTTACCTCAGCTTTGCTGTCTTTAGCAAAGGCTTTTCCTGATAGATTTCTCAAGACCAAATGGCCACCCAAGAAGGAAAATATAAATGAAACATTGAAAGGGAGTTTTAATAACAGTTCAGAGCAGAGTTGATCTGGTTTCATCAGAGAATACCTGACATTCCACAGGGAAGAAACCTAATTTAAGGGTGCAGAGTGAAAGAACTCTGAGAGCCAAAAGTTCTGAGTGCCAAAACTGACATCTAAAAATAATATTTGTAAATGTACCCAGAGGCGATTGCATGATGGGCACCCACAGGCAACTGCCTGTGCCTCAGGCTGCTTGTGTTGATTGGTTGAAAATAGCAATAGCAAGCTTTTACCTAAGACTTCTACAACATCCCCCCAGCTACTTAACATAGCTCCCAACCTAAGGATCACACTGTTCTTTGCAAAAAAAAAAAAAAAAGTCTTCCATCCTTTGTCTTCTTCTTCTTCTTCTTCTTCTTCTTCTTCTTCTTCTTCTTCTTCTTCTTCTTCTCCTTCTCCTTCTCCTTCTCCTTCTCCTTCTCCTTCTCCTTCTCCTTCTCCTTCTTCTTCTCCTTCTCCTTCTTCTTCTTGTTCTTCTTCTGATGCTTCTGCTTCTTCTTCAGAAAAATCCATGCTTTACTGCACTACACAATCATTCTCTTTAGAGCTAATGTGTTTATTCTTCTATTCCTCTCTTGATCTCTCAAGTAATAATATTTACTTTTATTCTCTCACATCTGTTATTCTTTTCCTCTCTATTTCTCTTGCTCCATTTCTACCTATGTCTCTGAAAGTCCAGAGGGATAATTCACACACACACACACACACACACACACACACACACACACACACACACAGAGAGAGAGAGAGAGAGAGAAAGAGAGAGAGAGAGTAAAAAGATCACAGCAATAAAGTTACCGTCAATGTGGTAGGGGGACTGCAGGATGGAATCAGGGTCCTGTATGTTTGACAACTGAACTTAACTTTCATCTGTTCTTAGAATTGTGAGAGCTTTGCTTTGTCTCATTGTACCATAGTCCCAGAATAACTTTGCTGGATGTTGTTATTCTATGAGATCTTTATATCCAGTAGACTAGTATGAAATAGACATGAGTTCCAGGCCAGCTTCTATATGTCAGGGACTTCTCTTTCTCAGATGCCATGCTTCAAGAAATCATTGATTATGCAATGAAGACAAGTAGTGGTTAAGAACCATTTCATCACCTACTCACTTTGGGACAAGATCCCATTGATATACTTCCTTATACTTTAATTCCATTACTTTAGAAGGGAAATTATAACTTACGTCTTGCTTTGTCATTGCATCTATCTGGCTGGTGATGAAGATTCATGAGTTAATATACATACAAGATATTCAGAGCAAAACATAAGTCAAGAATCACATAAGCACTGAATATCATTGTTATCTATCATCCATGAATCCAGATTGCAATAATCATGGATAAATAGCAGTTGATGAAGTAGTCAGTGTGTTCCACATAATGCTCTAAGAGGGATGTCCAGTAAAGCAGCCCATTTTTATAGGGCAAGTGAAGAAGGGGCAGACACAAGACCCAGAGCAGACTTCAGTTTTTTTTCACTAGGTGGCTGATGAGTGGAGTAGCCAAGACATGGCAACTTTTTAGAGGATGCCACTCATATACTTTTCTAGGGAAATGTTTCAACTTGAAGTCTCTGATCTTGGCACATGCACCCAAATGATTCCCTTTTCTATCAGATGCAGAAAAAATAAAAATAAAAACAGAGGAACTAAGGACAAACAACAAAACTCTCTCAGCCCAGTTTTGAAGACATTACATAGTCTGGACCCAACTGCCCTCCCAACACTACCTTCCCTCTTTCCACTCCAGTTTGCTCTAATCCTGTCCCATGGGCTTGCTTCCTGTTCTGCCTAATTGTTCCTCCCTTTCCTTCCTTCAGAGAATGCATCACTCTCCTACGCATGACTAACACAGTCCACTTTGAACGCTGCCATTTCCTGGAAACTTCTCTGATGGCACACTTGGGAAAAATTTCTTTTTGCTCTGAATGTTTATATCTTGAATGATGTCATCCTTGTTGGAAGGGGCCAATGCATAAAGGCGAGAATTGTGAGCTTCTCATCCTTGTGTCCTACAACATGGCACACTGCCTTGAGTATAGTCAGCAAGCCTTTGCTGATGAAAGAATGGCTGAACGCATTTTTCTGGGATTATTAGATATTCCTTTATGACTTGGTCACCTTACCAGCGTTTCTCAAACTTGGAACTTTTGACTTAACAAACCAGATAATTCCCTCCACTGAGGAGTATCCTGTGTGCTTTTTTTTTTCTCTTTTATATTTAAGAAAGGATTAATTAACAAAACCATAGGGTAGGAGGGGTACAATTCCACACAATTCCCACCACCCAATCTCCATATCCCACCCCCTCCCCTGATAGCTTTCCCACTCTCTATCCCTCTGGGAGCATGGACCCAGGGTCATTGTGGGTTGCAGAAGGTACAAGGTCTGGCTTCTGTAATTGCTTCACCGCTGAACATGGATGTTGACTGGTCAATCCATGCTCCCAGTCTGCCTCTCTCTTTCCCTAGTAGGGTGTGTCTCTGGGGAAGCTGAGCTCCAGGACCCATTGGTGGGGTCTTCAGTCTAGGGAGGCCTGGCCAGCATCCTGATGGCATCTGGAACCTGGTGATTGAAAAGAGAGTTAACATACAAAGCCAAACAAATTGTTGACCAATCATGGACCCAAAGCTTGGAATAGTGGAGAGGAAGTGTTAGGGGGGTTACTCACTGCAAACTCTAGTGTACTTCTGCTTTCAGGTATATATTTTGCAGTAGTTTATGGATACGTGTGAGCATATGCTCTCTCTCACAGAAACTGGTGTATATCTGGGTTTTGGGACTTTGTTAGAAAGTGAACCACCTGAGATGGAATTAGAGAATACTATGAAAGGAAAGGTCTCACCCGAGTAATGAAGCTGAAGGCTTGTCATTCCACACGTGAAGTCTCTGGACACAGTCTGAAGTGAAGCATGTTGAAGTGGCAATCGTTGTGTTGAAGTCTATCAGATTCCCTGGCTTTTAACCATCAAATGGCAATGGACACTCTTCCCAATATGACAGTGAATATTATTATTTTCAGAACTTGCCAACTACCCTGTGTATTTGTAGGTGTGTGTGCACAGACCCACCTGTAGGATTAAGAATCTTGCAGATCAATGCCTCAAATTTGTCTATAAAATATTCATGGAAGAGGCCAAGTGGTAGAGCACCTGGTTGAGTGTACACACTATAGTGTATAAGGATCTGGGTTCAAGTCCCAGGTCCCCAGATGCAGGGGGAAAGCTTCATGAGTGGTGAAGTAGGACTGCAGGTGTCTCTCTGTCTCTTTCCCTCTCTACCTCCCCCTCCTCTCTCAGTTCCTGAGATCAGATGAGATTGGGCATGTTCAGGGTGGTATGTCCATATACTCCTCTCTCAATTTCTCTCTGTTGCTAACCAATAATAAATAAATAAAAGATAAAAAAAGAAAGGAAAAAATCTTTAAAAACATATTCACTTAAAAAAGCAGAGTTATTCAAATCAAGGGAAGAAAGAAAACGTATGACACTTGAAGCCCTTCCTAAAGTCTAGGAAACTCCATATATTTCCCACGTGGGTTCTCCTCCATTTATCCCTTCACTTCCTTGTTCTTACTTAAAAGTCCTTTATTCAAATAGATAATCCAAAAGAAAAATCATAAACCAATGTAGGAGAGCTTTGAAGAGAGAATGGCTTCAAGCTGGCATTTGCAGTAGGGAACCCAACAGTTTCCACAAACAGAGCTATGCGGGTACCTCTTACCTTACCTCTACATACGATCTGTTGTGTGTGATATGTAACCATCTGTTCTCAGGAACTGAAGGTGGTCAGTCACTTCTCCACATTTCTTATGAGGGAAAGCATTCACACTTTGACTTCCTGTGGACAAGTTCTGAAGGTGACAATGTCAGAAAGGACTGATTGATGCTTTCTCTCTTAGCTATCTACATTTTTACAATCTTAAGCCTTTCTCTTTCCATTTCCTAGATCGAGTCTTGGTTTAAATGCAGTGATTTTGATTCCTAATTATGATATGATACCATGTGTGATTATTTTGCAAGTCTAATCCAAAGAACCCTTTGCTCAATAGACAGTTAAAATGGTGGAATGACCCACTTTATGAAGACTCCCATTTATACCACTTGCTAACTCCACCACCGACTCCTTCTCCTCACTGGAGGTAAGTTGCTTCTTCTCTTTCACAGCCTCTCATCACACTTGTCCTCTTTCTTCTTCAGTTTCAATCTACTTCCTGCTGACATTTTTCCTTTGATCCTTTCTTGCTTTATAGACCCTTTTGTCTCTGTTCTCGTAAGCAGCTTCTCTCTGTGTTACATGCTTCAATTTCAGATCACCGGACCATCAGATGTATATCATTGTTTCCCTCCTTAAATCACAAAAGCAAAGAAAAGAAATGAAAATGAACCCATCTTTCTGCCCCAGTGAAGCCTTACTCATGCAGTTAGCTGTTCGTCCTGTTGTACAGTATCAGCTAGACGGACATTTGGACTCAGTTGTCATAATAAGGGAAATTTTGATACAAATGAAAAGCATATGCTTGCAATAAATAACCTAGAAAAATGTGCTAGGATACCCACAGGTAGGAAAAAAAAAAATCAAACAACATAAGAATGGTATTCTTATTGTTTGGATATTATAAAATGTTTAACTTTTCACAGAAAACTAAAATTCATCCTTAACACAATGACTTGGACTTATGCATTAATTTAGAGTGTATCTCAGGAAAATGCTATCTTTGACTCGGGCCATTAAAAGTGAAAGATTCAGCCACCTGATTTGAAACTAGTTCTTCCACAAAATTGCCCTTAGTAAGTCAGCCCCATGACGAGGGACTCTGCCATTCACTGCAGATCACTCTCTATATCCATCTGTTTCTCTCCTTGTTATGAAGAGCATTAGGGTTATAGAAGGCATAAGCTATACAATACGTGAAAATATATAAACAGAAGTGCCTATTTGAGTGTACCTACAGTAGCAGCAAGCAAGCGTAACAACAATTTGTAACAAAATGGCTTGGGAAACAGTGATCTACTAGTCATTCCTTAGAAAAGCACTGAGTTAGGAGTTGGGCTATGGCACAGGGGGTTAAGCGCACAGGCATGAAGCACAAGGACTGGAGTAAGGATCCTGGTTCGAACCCCCTGGGCTCCCTACCTGCAAGGGAGTCACAGTGAAGCAGGTCTGCAGGTGTCTATTTTTCTCTCCTCCTCTCTGTCTTCCTCTCCTCTCTCCATTTCTCTCTGTCCTATCCAACAACAATAATAATAACTACAGCAATAAAGAAAGGGGCAACAAAAGGGAATAAATAAATAACATTAAAAAAAGAAAAAGAAAAGCACTGAGCTCCCTCCCAGTAGTCCTCTGTTCTCTTTTGAACTCTTCTATTGACTTAGCACCCTCCCTGATTACACATGCAGCCTGCAGAACCTAGAAGGAAAGATATTCCAGGTACTTCCAACTACCACAAAATTCTTTTCAAAACAAAACAAAACAAAATAAATTAAGAAAAAAAAAAAACACCTAATGATCTCTTTTAATGCCCAGGAGAAAATGAGAACGAGACAATCAAGTTGAGAAAGAAAACTCTGCTTTGCCTAAGACCGAAAGGTGGTAACTTTGGCAAATATGCAGATGCAAGCTGGTACCTACCAGAGAACCAGAGGTAAAACGACAGAGACTTTATTAATCGGCACAAAGTGGCCTCAGTGTTTTATTTTCTATGAATTCCCTGGATAGTGTATATGCCCAAATTTATTTTCTAAGGTGAAGCAATCTTGCATATCCATAACTCCATCATCTTTCGTTCAAAAGGAAGATATTCTCCTCGTGCTTTTCACAATCAAAGTACTTTTAAAATTTTTTTCGAATTCAGAATTTCATAATATATCTGCAAAAGATACCTCATCATTATTATGCCATTGACATTTCTCTTCATGAAACAAGGCAAGATAATCCCAATATTATTTTAATCTTTTTCCCTTATGAACTCAATGAATTCATAAAGATAAATGTCATAAACAAAGATCAGCTATCGTGCAGTATAGCAAGGGATTTCATTTTGATCTGACAGGAAGTATTGCTTTGCAATATTTTTTAAATATAAAGTTTTAGGAGTTTCTTTTATTTTATTTGTTAAGTTGATGTAGTATTTTCTTTCATCACTCCCTCATCCCTTTCTTCCTAACTCTTTTTGTACTTTATGAATCACATTTGTTCTGTGGGACTTCATCACCATCAGTAAGACATGAATCTATATTCTTTTTTTTATTTATTTTTATTTTTTTAATATTTATTTTATTTATTTATTCCCTTTTGTTGCCCTTGTTGTTTTATTGTTGTAGTTATTATTATTGTTGTCGTTGTTGGATAGGACAGAGAGAAATGGAGAGAGAAGGGGAAAACAGAGAGGAGGAGAGAAAGATAGACACCTGCAGACCTGCTTCACCGCCTGTGAAGCGACTCCCCTGCAGGTGGGGAGCCGGGGTTCGAACCGGGATCCTTATGCCGGTCCTTGTGCTTTGCGCCACCTGCGCTTAACCCGCTGTGCTACAGCCTGACTCCCATGAATCTATATTCTTTGTTCATCTCCATTTTGGGTTGACGATGAATCCTTAAATTGCAACCCCTGCAGTAATATGACTCACCTGCCCAGTGAAGCAGTCTTTATCAGATTTTAAAGTAAAAGCATGGCAAATCATCAGATGTGGAAATGAAAAAACTGACATTCACAACAGCTCAGCTTGGACTTTTCTAGACATTGGTCTATTAGTAGGAGTCTAAAGAGACCTTCAACATGGAATACTACTTATATAATGTGACGTGTATTGTTCTGTTGCTTGAAGTTGCAACTTAAGCATACAATGATAGGCCTTATGTGTTTGCAGAAATCAAATAGAAGGACTAGAGTGTGACCAGGGCTTAAAATCATTAAACCAGAGGACAAGAAAATTGTATCACCATTAAATAACCAAAGTTCAAGCGCCAAGATTTTGGTATAATGTCAACAAGATATGTATGAAAGGAAGGACTTGTGATAATTATACAGCTGAGGAAATCTAATAGGAGAGGAGCAGGAATAAGTTGCTGTGAAATTTTATTATGGATCACAAAGATCTTAAGAATTTGCCATTATAAATAAGTAACAAAACAGCATTGCTCTTGAGAAAACTCAAGAGCAACAGTAAGCCATTATTTATTTAGAAATACCTTCAGGAGCAGGGCAAAATATAGCAGTTTAGGAAATAGTGACAGTTCTCAACTATATGAAAGAGATGGTATTGAATTATCCTTCCTCATCATATGTTAGAGCTTTCTGATTCAGCTGGGTCTATATAGCATAAAGGGAGCTTCTAAATTCATCACAAGAAAATAGGGAGTGGACAAAGAAGTTTTTCCAAGCCAGTTGAAGATTATTAGGCAATAGAATACAAGTTGTTCACTGGAAGTGGCTCCATGAGGAAATAGGCAAAGTGTAGTATTTATCAAATACTTACTATAAAAAAAGGAAAACACAACTGTTTAAAACCTCTAGCAAGGAGACTTCTAAAAACAGGGCAATAGAGTAGCACCTATCAGCTAGTTAAGCAAAACCACTGAAGTCTCACTAAACAACAGACAGGGCATCTGAAGAAATTCATTTAGCCACAGATGGGTACAGGTACAAATAGCAAGTGGGTGGGAAAGGGTTGAGAAAGAGATTCTTAGGAAAGAAGAAGCCCTTAGTGTTGGAAGCTGATAGCATCTTGCTAACTATGCATCGGAGCACAGTGCTGGGTACCTGAAGAACAGTCTCAAGGACAAAGAGCAAGTAAAGAAAGTATTTGCTTACAACATTTATTAAACTTTCAGTAAGACAATGAGTCTGTGACATTTGAACCAAAACCTTTCCCTCTTTCCTTCACCCTACACATCAAGGTAGAGACTGCAGCTAAAAAATATTTTTGCTCCCAGTAGATGAGTTTCCTCGCCAAGAGGAGCAGATCCTCAGTATTTCTCATCTTGACCCAGTTACCAAATTCTACGCAAGTATGACTGAGTAGTGAGTGAGAGCTCCCTTCTCTTACCCTTCATGGGCTTGAAACTCTGACTTGGGGACCTTATAATTCTTATTTCCATCTCATAGTTACATCTGAGGAAAAACAAGTCAAGAGGCCCTAAGGTTGTTGCTTATTCCCACAAGTTACACCTGCCAAATACTCAGCTCCTAGAACTGTAGAATCATAAAGACAGCTACTATTATCTCCACTTCCAGCTTCAGTAATAGTTTATAGATTTTTATTAAAAGGAGCAGAATGTAAAATCCATAACTCTTGATCTCTTCCCAAATGAATTGAATTCGCAACCAACCATGAATAAATTTGAACCTAAAATGTTCCCAAGGATAGTAGAGCTTATGGTGGAAGTCAATTGAGAGAAAATTCAAGACACTAGTTATGTTTTATATTTCAGCACGATGTTGAAATCATCAGAACAGTAAACCAGCAATTACTAGAGTTAAACAACTGGAGGTGGCCAGGGAACAAGAAAATTAGAATCTGGACTGGGCAGGGTGTATTACACCAAAGCAAAAGACTTTGAAGAGGGAGGGTTTGTTAGGGTGTAAAAAAGGTTCGGGGATATTGATGTGCCCATATGCCAGTAAGCATACTGTAAACCACTAGCCACCCCTCGAGTAATAAAATAAAAATGAAATAAAGAAATCCATGAGATTGAAGACTTACTGGATAGGAAAATAGAAAACATGAGAGCAGAGCCACAGGGTGGGAAGGGCACTTTGATTATATTTCGGTCTCAAATAGCAAGCCAAGGAAGTAGGTTTACCCATCTAGGAGAGAGAATATGGGGGTCAAGCGGTAACGCAGCTGATTAAATGCATATGGCACAAAGCGCAAGGACCAGCATAAGGATCCGGGCTTGAGCCCCCGGCTCCCCACCTGCAGGGGGCTCATTTCATAAGTGGTGAAGCAGGTCTGCAGGTGTCTGTCTTTCTCTCCCCCTCTCTGTCTCTCCTCCTCTCTCCATTTTTCTTTGTCCTCTCCAATGGCAACAATAACAACAAGGGCAACAAAATGGGAACAAATGGCCTCTAGGAGCAGTGGATTAGTAGTGCAGGCACTGACCCCCAGCAATAGCCCTGGACACAAAGAGAGGGAGGGAGGGAGGGAAGGAGAGAGGGAGAAAAAGAGAGAGAGAGAACATCAAATAAAAGACAAAAATGACCACACTCTATGACTTCAAAGTAAAAGAAGAAGGGTTTAGGAAAAATGAAACAACTTTTCAAGAGACTGAAGACTCCATTAGATAAAACAAAATCAAAATTATAGAGGTCTCAGAAAGAGAGAAGAGACAGGAGCAGAAATCATATTCAAAGAAATAATAGCAGGCTTTTCCCCCCCAAACTCTGTTATATGGTTAGGATATAGATGTTCAAGAAGCAGAGAGAACTTGCAAATTCCTAAACCCAGACAGACCTACTCCAAAATATAACATTGTGAAGCTATCCAAAGTCAGGGACAAAGACAAAATTTGAAATCTGGCAGGATAAAGAAGAAAGTCACCTATAAAATCAACACAGGCAGACTTGCATCAGACTTTTCAGCAGGAATCATGGAGACCAGGAGAGTGTGAGACAGTACAGTCAGAGTGTTAAAAGGCAACACCTGTCAGCCATGCGCACCTTACCAGATAAGAAGAACACCACATAATATCTCAGTAGTTATGCCTTCAAGCATGAATGGTACAGAACTGGTCAAGAGCAATAAGTATTCTGGGAATGCAATGAGATTACACTTTGGACCCACGAAGATGACTAGAATACAAAAGATGTGTTGAAGAATGTGTAAAAAGTGCCACCTCCCAGACCACTGAAAATTCTATCTTAGGAAAACTGTTTTAGTAAAATAAAATAAAATAAAAATTCAGTCGTTAACATAGCTCTAAGTATCTTTCATTAATAACATATATATTCCCATATAATAGGTGAAGAAGTCTATGCTTACAATGTTTGAGTATCTATTCCCAAGTCACATTGCGGAGGAAGTGACAGGGCAGGCACTAGAGCAGAAAAAATAATTTTCCAACTCACTGTTTACTGGATTCTATAAAGTATCGAGTTATCTACTTTTCCATGTATTGTGCCATTTAATTCTTCAATACCTACTGTGATGCAAATATTATTTTCCTCACTTTAGAGATAAAGACACTGTTATGCACAGAAACCATGCAAACCAGCAAAATTTTAGTCATTCTTTTTCCTAAACGTGCTATGCTTATCCTACTTCTCGCCATCTAATGGCCACCTGCCTTTCCAGAGGTCAAGAAGAAGTAGCTGAGGCCCAGGTGCATAGACACTTTGAGTGATATTTATATTAGATGGAAACTTTTAAGCATATTCAAGAGAGAATCTAAACCTAGAAAATATATCTGCAATTAAAACAAATGTGATTAGTCCATTCCTTGCATTTTTTATGATTTTTGGTCCCAGCTTTATTTGTAGAGACAGAAATCATGAGGGAATGGCAAGACAGAGAGGGAGAGAGACAGAGAGACACCTGACAATATGAAAACTCTCGGACTGGCAGGTGGGTGAAGGAATGCAAGGTGGAAACTTCTTTATCTGCGTTTGCAGTCCCCTTTCTCCATCCTGAGAAATGCAGAGAGGCAGACAGACCTCACACTCCTGGAAGAGAACATGCATCTGTGAATACTACTGGGTTCCTCTTCTCTTTCTCCTCCTCCGCCTCCTTCTCCTCCTCCTCCTCTTCCTTTCTTCTTCTCCTCCTCCTCCTCCTTCTTCCTTTAATATTTTTATTTATTTATTATTGGATAGAGACAGAGAGAAATTGAAAGGGAGATAGGGAGAGAGACAGAGAGACACCTGCAGTCCTGCTTCAGCACTCTAGAAGATTTCCCCCTGCAGGTCGGGACCAGGGGCTTGAGTCTGAGCCCCTGTGCATCGTAATGTGAGCGCTTAACCAGGTGCGCCACTGCCTGGCCCCTCTACTGGGTTCTTCTAAAATAGGCTTTGGGCAAGACCTCTTTATGCTTTCAGAGTAGTGTTCAAGATATGAAAGTGTTAGTTACAGAAAGAGTATTGGAAAGATAGTTCACCAGGTGGAGTAACTACATTGCCATGCATGTGGACCAGCTATGAACTCCAGCGTTTGTTCCCATGGAAGAGCCACAGCCTCAGAAGAAAAAGCTGGTTCTTTGATGTTTCTCTTTTTCTGTATAAATGCGCTTCTCTCAGAATACTCAGGCAGAAACAGGAAGATTACATATCTGTGAGGTCCTGGCAGGACCAAAAGAAGTAAAGAAATGAATAATAACAAATAAATTATTTTTAAAGTATTTTGTTTGTGCTTACAGATAAAAATAGCATTTTTTTTCCTTGTCACTAAGGTTATTGCTGGGACTTAGTGCCTGTATGGTGAATCCACTGCTCCTGGTGGCCACTTTTTCCTGTGTGTGTGTGTGTGTGTGTGTGTGTGTGTGTGTTTATTTTGTTCTTCTTCTTTCCTTCTTTAAAATATTATTTACTTATTTATTATTGGATAGAGACAGAGAAATCAAGAGGGAAGGAGGAGATAGAGAGGGAGAGAGAAGGAGAGATACCTGCAGCCCTGTTTCACCTCTTGTGAAGCTATCCCCCTGCAGATGGGGACCAAGGGCTTGAACTTGTGTCCTTGTGCACTGCAATGTGTGCACTTACCTAGGTGTGCCACTTCTGGCCCTCTTGTTTTTTCTTTCTTAGATTTGATAGGGCAGAAAGAATTTGAGAGGGAAGGGTTAAGGAGAGAGAAAGGGAAACACCTACAGGCCTGTTTCATTGCCTATGTGTGAAGTTCTCCCACCCCCAACCCCACCCCCCTGCAAGGAGAGAGCAGGGACTTGAACCCTGGTTCTTGCACATGGTAATAACATGTACTCAACTGGGTGTACCACCATCTGACCCCAAAATATATTATTTCCACAGAGGAGTTAAAGGACTGTATTTACAGGCCATCAGTCAGAAAAATCTCCTTTATGACACAATGGTTGACCTACAAGAAAGGATTTCGTCGGACCAGTTTTCCTATAGGTTTGAAAATCCTGTTTCTGCTTAGAAATTCCAGGGTTTGAATCAGTTTTTTGAGTCTGTCTCCTTGCTGCGTGCAGGTGTCCATCTTAACTCCGCCCCAGGACCAATTTTTCCTTACCTGCAAAAGACTGCTTAACATGACTGCCTTAGCAAGGGACCTGATATTTTGAAGGTTCTTAGACCATCAAGTGTGGTACAGTCTTCTGAGAAAATATCTAGGAAATCTGATAAAATGCCCTCGAAAGTGAGAGATTTAACACCATTTGGCTTTTCCCCAGAGAAATCAGTTCTCCGAATGCTGGAGTAGCAGATTTCCAACCTTACGGTGTCTCTGAATGCCTTTTTATGCAGTAATGAGAAATCTTTAAGACCCTGAAAATCATTTGAAAAAAAAAAACTCATCTAGTTTAAGTTAACCAAAACTCAAATGCTGTTTCCAGTGTGTTAGCAACAAAAGTCATCAAGGTTTCTGAAAACAAGATGAGCTGAATCTTGCCGCTCAGTGTCCGCCTCATTAGATCCTCCTGCAAAGAGCCCTTCTTCAGCACAACTTCTGTTGCCATCAACGCTAGTCATGGAGTCTGAATAACTTTGAGAGAAAAGATGTGCTATAAAGCATCTCAGGTATCCATTTCTCTGAGACAGAGGAGGAACCAGTCTCTCTGGGAAAGCTCTGTGAAAGGGAAGCCTGCTGGACTCACCCCCCCCCCCCCAGGTCTGTCTCAGTTTTCTGCAAAGGTTTTAGCATCACTTAGCTAGATAGCAGCTGATAAGGGCTACTGACTCAATTTGGGTTGAAAAAGTGATCTTTTGAGGAGTCTGAGATTGTAGAAATGTTGCTGTTGGGAGTTGGGTAGTAGCGTAACGGGTTAAGCGCACGTGGCACAAAACACAAGGACCAGCATAAGGGTCCCGGTTCGAGCTCCCAGCTCCCCACCTTCAGGGGGGTCGCTTCACAGGCCAGGCGGTGAAGCAGGTCTGCAGGTGTCTGTCTTTCTCTCCCCCTCTGTCTTCCCTCCTTTCTCCATTTCTCTCTGTCCTATCCAACAAGAACAACAACAACAATAATAATAACTACAACAATAAAACAACAAGGACAACAAAAGGGAATAAATAAATAAATTTTTTTAAAAGAAATGTTGCTCTCTTACAAAAAAATTTTAATTAGAAACAAAGATATGTACGCACTCACGTACTGCTATATATACACATAGGAATATATGAGACTTATCAATGATAAATGTCTCAGGCCATCAGATTCTTTTACTTAGAATATTAAGTAAAGAAACATGACTTGTTACAAATGTTTATCATAATTTTCAACTAAGTAACATTTTCTTACCAACTCATCTTCATTGATGGTCCTCTTTTTTTTGTTGGACAGTGATTAGTGTGGCTCTAAGACTAAATCTTGAGGCCAGGTGGCAACCTGGTTAAGCGCACACAACACAGTATCAAAGGACCCAGGCCATCCTCACCTGCAGAGGGAAAACTTCAGGACTGGTGAACCGGGTCTGCAGCTGTTTCTCTGTCTCTCTACCTCTCTATCTCCCCCTTCCCCCTAACAATTTCTCTCTGTCTCTATCCATAATAAGTAAAAATATAAAGAAATTCTTAAAGAAAAGAAAAAAAGAATAGGTCTGTGGGCCATCTTTCCACACTTCCTGACATGTCCTGACCTTATGTCCCCATGAAAGAACTTGCACTGGAAGAAGGCTGCTGGTCTCAGTCGCCTTATCTCCAGTCCTTCATCCCACTGAGTAAGCTCGCACATCACCTTGGATGTCTGAGTGAGCGCTCGGCACACTCACACACTGGAAGGGACATACGCCGCCCTGTGCTCATAGCTGCACGATTCACAATAGCCAAAGGGTGGAAGCAGCCTCAACTCCCATGAACAGATGACTATTTAAAGAAGTTATGGGATACTGTGGCCCAGGAGGTGGCACAATGGATAAAGCAGTGGTCTCTCAAGCAGGAGGTCCTGAGTTTGATCCCCAGCAGCACATGTACCAGAGTGATGTCTGATTTCCCTCTCTATCTCTATCTCTCTGTCTCTATCATTCTTATTAGTAAATAAATAAATAATCTTTTAAAAAAAGCAATTATGGGATATATTTTCCATGGACTACTACTTTGTAGTCAAAAAGATGATATTGTATCCTTTGTGAGGAAATGGATAAAGCCAGAGCAGATTGTGCTTAATGAAGTAAGCAAAGAGATGAAAGACAGCTACTCAATAATTTCACTCATATGTAAAATTTAGAGAACTGATATACATGAACTTACCACAAAAAATAGAATAGGGGCCAGGTGATGGCTCACCTGGTTGAACGCACATATTACAATGCACAAGGACCCAGGTTCAAGCCTCTGGTCCCCACCTGTAGGGAGAAAGCTTCATGAATGGTAAAGCACGGCTGCAGGTGTCCCTCTGGTCTCTTGCCCCTCTCAATTTCTCACTGACTCTCTCCAATAATAAAAGAAAAAAATAGAAGCAAACAATTTCTAAGACTTTGTGAGAACTATCTATGGTGGTTATTTTTGAGAGGTGAAAGGGTGGGGACACAGGCATGTGATGGTGGGTGTGGTGTGGAGCTAGACCCTATAATCTTACAATCTTCTCATTCACGATTAATCACAAGTAAAAAATGTTCAGGTCCTGGAACACAGTGGTGGAGGAGGACCTAATGAGGGGGTTAGAGCGTTATGTGGAAAACTGAGATATGTTACACATGGACCAACAACTGTATTTTACCATTGACTGTAAAACATTAATCCCCTCAAATAAAGGGAAAAATAAAAATATAAATAAGCAAATAAACAAATAAAATAAAAAATTCTAAAGAACTGGGCATGCTCAGGTCAGGGTCTCTTAGATACCTTCAGCTTCTGTCTGTCTGTATGTCTACAGAGTGATACCGTCTGTACCTAGCTTCCTGCTCTGGTCTACCTTTGTGGGAAAGGTAGAGAGGATGGGAAATATCTGTGGTTAGCTGAGTGAGTCTAATTTAGGAGAGATTTTTCAGAAGAATGCAATCTATTCCAGCCATATGTCCAAGCTCCATCCTCTAACAACATTTATTTATGCTGATGCAGGTATTTAAAAATCTCTTCCTGCTATAGTCAAACCCACAGAGACAGAAAATAAAGTAGTAGTGACTAGAGTCTGTGTGAAGGTGAGAATATGGAATTACTAATTTTAAAGTCTTTAACTTAAAAAATTTTTTTTTTCATTATCTTTCTTTACTGGATAGAGACAGCCAGAAATTGAGAGGGAAGGGGGTGATAAAGAGGGAGGGGAGACAGAGAGACACCTGCAACACTGCTTCAACACTTGTGAAGCTTTCTCCCTGCAGGTGGGGACTGGGGAGTTGAACCCGGGTCCTTGCACACTATAACACGTGTGCTCAACCAGGTGCACCATCACCCAGTCCTCAATGTTTAATTTTTAAGGAATCGGCGTCAGTTAATACTATTGTGTAGAGATTCAGGTGGACAGCATGATATTCCACATCTGCATATACTTCAGTATGAACTCCACTAAAGATTCATTTCCCACCCCCCACCCTACTGCTGACCCCTTTTAGATGATTCACTACAGTCCTATTCCTAGTTCCATCTTCGAGTTTTCACTCATAAGATGAAATCAGTCAATTCTGGAGACTGATAGTGATGATTATAAATTAAAATGAAATACTTAGTAGCTTAATGCCAACAAACTATATACATTGAAACCATGAATTTTCTATCACATTGATTTTACCACAGGACAGACTTCTTCTAATTTCCACACCTATGTTGCCCAGGGTTGGCTAGTTTCTGTTTGATTGTGCACTTAGATAATAGTTTCAGGGCTGGCAAAACAGTTCACTTGGGTAGTATGCTGCTTTACCATGTGAGTGACCTAGGTTCTAGTCTAGTTTCCACTGCATTGAACTAAAGACAATGCAGTTTTAAGTCCTCTTTCTCTCTCTCTCTCTCTCGTCTCTGTTTCTGTCAGAGAACTAAATAAATAAATATTAGTTTCAATGACTTTAAGAAGTTACAGGTCAAACTACTACAGAAGAGGTTTTGTACCCATGGTCTTTCATTTTTGTAAGGTGACTTTTTCTTCAGAATTATGCCTTCCTTAATTCCTTTCCTTAAGAGGAAAAAGAAAGTTGCTTTCCATCTTAAGGAACCTGGAACTCATCCTCTCAGAATCTGCCCATTAGAGGAGGCTGCTGTAGAAGGCAGTCTTTCCATTTCTACAAAAGACGTTTTGTATTGTCCAGATCTTTCTAGAATAATATAGGTTATTTTAATTTGGAAATGATGTGTTTAGAAGACAGTTCATTTGAATATGAAGCCATGTCCTACACCATACTACCAAAATGAGTTTCATTTTTTTCATCCACAGAATATTTTTTAAGTACCTTTAAATTCCAGGTACTTTGGGAAGAAGTGTGAATATAGTAATATGGACGACATGATTGTCATCACTGTCTAATTCCTATACCCAAGTGCTTCCCTGGAGAAGGAAAACAAACAGCAGTAAGAAAGAGAAAGGCGGTGTGTATCAGCCCCTTAAGCCTCTACAGTGAATACATTCTTCCCCTACTTAGGTCAATGTAGGATGTATTAATACTTTTGAATATAACTTACAATTGAAATCACTAGTCTCCCACCATCTTCCTTTCGAAATTCCGGCAAATGCCAGACATATGGAAATTGAGAAAAGAAGATTTTGAAGTAAAACAACAATAACAAACCAAAAAAGGCATAACCTAAAATTAGGACAAAGTCAGACATCATGCTTAGAGGTTAGCACTAACAGGAACTGACATAAAATGCTCAGATTAGCCATCTGTAGAGCTCATCACAGGAAATAAGTGATACCAGAGATGATTCACAGACACTTTGCTAGCAATTTGTGGGTGTTTACTGAGTCTCACCAGGGGTCTAGTCTGCTTCCCTAAAAGGGAAGTCATCGATTTAGAATGTAACTAGTGGAAGATTAGCAGTAATTTAAGAATTGCAAACTGTCATTAGGAAATGACAGAGGCTTTGTATGACAGTTAAATTATAAAAAATGAACAGTAATGTGGCATTTGTCAGTGTGTCCTTAGGATCTCTAGTCAAGGAAATATGCTGATTCTGTGGACCACTAGGGGATATCTTAGAAAATATCTCTAGGACCAAGAAGACCAATGCAACGAAGAAGACCAATATCAAGAGGTAGACAGCATCAGGTCATAGTCAGATCTATCTGTTCTTACTAAATATTCTCTAAATAATCTGCCTGTTGATCCAGTGCATGACCAAGCAGCAGTCCCCTCTGTACCTGTGTGAATGACCACAGTGGTCTGTACAAATGACCATTAAGAGGTGTCCTGTGATAGTTAATCCCCAAGGTAGACTAAGGATTGGACAGACTCATTTCTAAACCAGTTGTAGTGAGTTGGCTCAAGGTAACCAATCCTCTTTAATCTGCTCAACTAAGATCACTAGTAGTGTGTGTGTGTGTGTGTGTGTGTGTGTGTGTGTGTGTGTGTGTGTGTTATACTGAGGAAGGAATAAACTGAGAGCCTTATATGTATACCATACCACCAAATGGGCTTCCCAGGCAATTATTTTTATTTTTTGTTGGGATGTAATAATTATAGCACATTTTTCTTATTAAAAATATTTTATTTATTCACTTTTGTCTAGAGACAGAGAAAAATTGAAAGGGGAGGGGAAGATAGAGAGGGAGAGAGACAGAGAAACACCTGCAGCACTGCCTCACCACTCACAAAGCTTCCCCCTGCAAGTGGGGACCAGTGGCTTGAACCTTCATCCTTGTGCACTGTAATGTGTGCTCTTAACCAGGTGTACCCCCACCTGGCCCCCATATTTTTCTATATACGTGTATATTTTCCCAGTTCTGTGTAACAGGTATCTGCTACATACTCTTATTCCCCCCTTGCAATCAGTGACCCCAAACCCCCACAGACCCTCTATTCCATTCCCTCCCCAGAACCCCTCGCTTTGGTGTAGTACCCCACTCTCAGTCCAGGTTTCACCCCGTGTCCCCCTTTCTAGCTCTCTCTCCCAGTTCCACCTACATGTGGAGTCATCCTGCATTCATCTCTCTCTTCCTGCTGACCTATTCCTCCCAACATTTTTTCTTTCACTTTCAGTGAAGGTGAGGCAAAGATCTCGAGTTTCTGTTCTGCTGTCCAGAAGGTCTTTGCTAGCTGGCTTTGGTTCACCAAACATTGACCTCATCACTGTGTCCTTTCTGCCCTCCCTTTGCCTATATGTCTGCTCCATTTGTTGCTGTCCTTTGAGTTCCCATTTCTATCCTACTACAGATGACTTCTGCTGGAGTTACAGTCCCTCTAGTTCTTTTCCCTGTAGGACTTTGTTCAGTAATTCTTGCAATGCAGGGTCGGTGCCAGTGAATTCCTTTGGTGGCGGTGTGCTGCGGAAGCTGTTGATTTCTCCTTCCTACTGTGAGTCTAGCTTTGCAGGAGAAGCTCCTGTGGCTGGTGGAGCTCCATCCAGCTTCCTGCCGCCTCTGTACCATGATGCTCCTCACCCCCTTTCCACTTGCCCATGTGCAAACACCTGCCCCTCAGTGAGTTTCCTCAAACTTTGTAGATTGTGTTGAGTTTCCAAGTGGGTTTTTTTTGGTACTGTTGTTTGTTTTTTTTTAAATGAGTTTCCCTCCTAGTGTTATCTCTCAGTCCTGGCTACCCCTTGGCCGTGTGGGCTGCAGAAGTCCCAATTCTTCTTTTGATACAATAAGAGCAGGAGAAAAGGAAAAATAGAGTCTTTGAACACTGATCAAACCCAGTAAAATTTCCCTTGTTATCATTTCTTCCACCTATGTCTAGGTCTTGAGGACTTCATCATAACATGATCTCAAAATAGTTCAAAGGATGGCTTGACGTGACCACCTTTGTCCATCTTTACTCTCACCTGTCACTTTTTTTTTTCTTTTCAACCAAAGCACAGCTCTGGTTTATGGTGGTGAGGGGGTTGAACCAGGGACTTTGGAGCCTCAAGTATAAGAATCACTTTGCATAGCCATTATGCTATCTACCCCACCCTAAATCACTCTTTTGTCCCTTAATGCCTCTCTAAGCACCAGCCCACAACAGATCAAAGAGTTAGACAAGAAAGAAGTGTAGTCATTGTGAAACTGGCTATAAGAAATAAAAGGCAGAAACTGCTTGATGCCTAAGTTCAAAACCTTCTGGTTCTGAGGTAATAACAAAAGATCAGACCCACTACTATGATTCATTTCCCAAGACAAAAAGAGAAAGAAAGAAAGAAAGAAAGAAAGAAAGAAAGAAAGAAAGAAAGAAAGAAAGAAAGAAAGAAAAAAAAGAAAAGAAGGGAACTGAGAAGCTCCAGGGGATTAGAGGTAGATCCCCAGAGCCCTGTCCCACTAGGGGAAGATAGAAACAAGTTGGGGGTCTGGATTGACCTACTGATGCCCATGTCCAGCAGAGAAGCCGGAACTGCCACCTTCTGCACTCCAAAAAGAATTTTAGTCCATTCTACCAGAGGGGGAGAAAGGATAGGAGGAAGATGATCAGAGGGCTCTGAACTCCAATTCTATCAGGACCTGGAGAGAGAAGAAAAAAAGGAAAGACATTCAGAAATAGTAAAAAGTGTGGCTATGACTTAAAATAAAAAAGAAGGCAGGACCAAAGGGGAAAAAAAAAAGAAAATATAGAGAGAGTTAGCTAGACCGATAGTTATAGCAATATTAGTCACCCATGTCTGTGGTCTTGGGAGAACCACTGCAGTTTCCAATAGAGGAAAGAGGCACACAGAACTCTGGCGGTGGGAAAGGTGTAAATTATACCCCTGTTATTTTGTAATTTTGTAAATCACCAATACAAGTAAAATCAAAGAGAATTTTTAAAAAGAGAGAGGTACATGGGGGAAATGTTGATAGAGAAAAGGAAAAAGCATTCTATACCCTCAGGGTGAATCCTAGGAGAGGGTATGGAAGAGTTCCTTATTGGTTTCAGGACCTGTGAATATGCAGTTGTTCTGACAGAGAAAATTGCTAGGAGACAGTTGAGAACAGAACTAGAAAAAAAAAAAATCCCTCAGCCTGTTAGCACTGAGAAGGAATTGTAAGGGGAAACCAGAGGTGTGGTTTGCCTATGGGTGACAGCTGCAGTCAATTACCTTGTGCCCTTTGGGCTAAGTGACAGGGACAGTGGCCTAAGTTCTGATGACCCTCCCATTCCAGAAACCAGTGTTATATCAAAGGGCCTCCCAGGGGCCTCTCAGGAAGGCGGGTGGGGGGAGTCCTTGTACGGAGGAGTTTGAGTGGGTTTCTCTGCACCCAAAGATCACACATGTTTTGATGAACTACAATCCCATACCTCTACAGAGCACAGACAGAAATGGTCATGTTGGGAATAGACTCTTTGATAGTGTTGAAAATGTTAAAAAAAAAGACTGTCTTCCTGCTTCCCCCTCCTACTTCTTCCAAACTTCTTCAGCTGATAGATATGAGAAAATGCAGGATAAAACTCATTTTATCTAGAAGTGACAAAATCAAACTTCCTTTTTTTGTGAAGATTTATTTTAATTCTTTTTTAAAGTTTTTTTTTTAATCTTTATTTATTTGATAGAGACAGCCAGAAATCGAGAGGGAAGAGAGAAATGAAGAGAGAGAGATACAGAGAGACACCTGCAGCCCTGCTTCACCGCTTGTGAAGCTTTCCCCCTGCAGGTGGGGACCAGGACTCGAACCTGGGTCCTTGCGCACTGTAATATGTGCGCTTAACCAGGTGTGCCACCACCTGGCCACCTGTAAAGATTTCTTTTAAGTTTTTTTTTAATTTATTCATTGAATTTGCTAGAACAGGAGAAATCGAGAGAGAAGGGGGATAGAAAGGGAGAGAGGCACAGAGAGACACCTGCAGTTCTGCTTCACCAATTATGAAGCTTGTCCCCTGCTGAAGGGGACGGAGGTTTGAACCCAGGTCCTTGCACATGAAATACATGGACTTACCAGGTACATCTCCCCACCCCCACCTCAGGCCCCCAAATCAGATTTTCTTTAGCAAACAATACTTAGCACTAGAAATTCAAATGGATTATAGAAAACGTGAGCAGATATGGATTTTGTCTAGTGTTGCAGTCTACTTGCCTTAGAGCATTTACAAATTTATACCTGCCACCCTCATACAACTATAATATCTTTTTAATAAGCTCCCTGCATTCATCTTATAAATTCTTGCCAGATTAATCTTCCTGAATGTCTGCTTTAACAGTGCCTTCACCGACTCCCTGTTGCTTTCAGGATAATGTCCAAACTTTTTATCCCAGAGGCATTGTAAAAGGCCACGCCATCTGCTCCCCAACCACTCCTTAATGCTTCACCGTCTGCCATGTTACGTAGAAATCCTCCTCTGTTTCCATAAAGCCATCCCACTGGCTTCCAACCTCTTTACCTTTGTTAATTGTCTTCTCTAGCCCTCTTTATAAACTATTTTAGATGATATCCTCCCGGATCCTTCCCTTTATAGAAATCCCAACCCACTTTATCATTTATATAAGAATTTTTTTAAGAATGCTTTTTAAAGTCCATGCATGGGGGACCATGCAGTGGCACCCCTAGTACTAAGCACATATAGTACTAAGTGCAAGGACCCAGGTTCAAGCCCCTTCCATCTGTAGCAGCACCTCTTGTCCAGCAGTGAAGGAGGTCTGTAGATGTCTCTCTCTCTCTCTTCTTCTCTCCCCCCCTCCCATCTCAATTTCTCTCTGGCCTATCAAATAAAAACAGAGGAGGAAATTTTTTTTAAAAAAAAGTGGCTACCAGGAGCAGTGGATTCATAGTGATAACCCTGGTCGCAAGCTAATAATAATGATAACGATCATCGATAACATGACAAAGTTTATCCATGCAGTTTTCTAAACATGTCTATACATTTTCATTTCACTAGGAAGAAAGTAGCAGTAAGTCACCATGGAAAACAGAAGGAAAAATAAGTTATATTAAAATGGAATTGACTCAAAAAATCTCAGAGAAAGTGTTCACATGTGCTGAGCCAGTTGGATGAGACAGATAGGAGCTGATACAGAGAGACAGAGGAGGTGGTAGAAGCGAATTTTGCTAAAGAGACTAAGCGAACAACTTATTCAGCAAGTTGTACATGTTTCCATGTGCAAGGACCTAGGTTTGCACCCAAGGTTCTCAAACGGGAGGCCTGCAAGGAAGGAAGTTTCACAAGCCTTGGAGTGATGCTGCAGTGTCATCCCTTATCCCTTTGTCTCTCTCTTCCTATCTCTCTCTCACTATTTATTTTTTTATTTCTTATTATTTTTATTTATTCACTGGGTAGACAGCCAGAAATCAAGAGTGTAAGGGGAGGTGGAGAGAGGAGAAAAAAAAAAAAGGAGACACTGATAGCACTGCTTTCCCACTCGCAAAGCTTTCCCCCTGCAGGTGGGGGGTGGGGGGCTTGATTCCGGGTCTTTACACACTGTAACATGTACGCTCAACCAAGTGCGGCCCCTCTCTCACAAAGAAAATACAACTTTAAATGGTTACCAGGAACAGTATAGTCCTACAGGCCTAGAGCCCCAGCCATAACCCCAGAGGCAAAAAAATAAATATCTAAATAAATAAATTTATAAGTAAGAATATTAGCATATGTTTGAATGGCTGAACCAAGAGCAAACTGAGTTCCATTTTCTTTACTTACATAAGATTTATTGTCTATTCTTCTTACTTTCATCTGTGATTGATAATTATAATGGATCACCCCTCCATGCATTCATACTATTAGAATACTTTCTATATGTAACTGGTCTTTCCAGGTAGAATATATGTATGTATGTGTGTGTAATGTCTTCAAGATAACAGATAATCTTAATTTCCTGTTCTTTATTTTTAAACTATTTTATTTATTTTTAATGACAGAGAGACAGAGAAAGATACACACAGAGCTAGCTATCAGAACACTGCTCAGCTCTGGCTTATGATGGTGCTGGGGACTGAACCTGTGATTTTGTAGCCTCAGGCAGGAAAGCCTTTTGCATAACCATGATATTGTCTCCCCAGTCCTGTTTATTTTTATGAGGGAGGGAGACCAGAGTACCACTCAGCTCTGGCTTGTGGCGGGCGGTGCAAGGGATCAAACGTGGAGTCTCAGGAGTAACAGGTCCTGTTTTCTAATGCTGACCTATGAGCCTGCACAGCACAGATAATTCCCCCTTTATTGATAATGACACAGGAGGAAGACTTAGGGGAACATGTTACATGTCAGCACTGACCTCCCAGTGCAACCAAGTGTGCTTTCTTTGTCCAAAATCACTTTAAAAGGTGCTATTCTAGCCATTCTAGGCAGAATGTTAACTTTTTAAATTTAGCATTAAAAAAATGAAGAACTAGATATTTTTTCCCATCCCAAATAGTGCTTAAATACAGCTAAATTCTAGGGTTAAAGAATAGGAAAGCTATCAGAGTTGGGGATGAGATATGGAGATCTGGTGGTGGGAATTGTGTGGAGTTATACCCCTCTTATCCTATGGTTTTATTAATGTCTCCTTTTTAAAATAAAATAGAAGAAAGGAGAGACAAAGATAGACACTTGCAGACCTGCTTCACCATGGTGAGGCTTCACCCCTGCAGGTGGAGAGTTGAGACTTGAACCCTGGTCCTTGTGCATTGTACTATGCGTGCTTAAGCAAGTACACCTCTGCCCAGCCCTTTTCAGTCAGTTTTTAATTTGGGAAATACCTGTACGTCCTTTGTAATAGCTTTAGAATTTAGCAGAAAATGATACTCAGACCAAAACTCTAGTAAATGATAGGAAAATATGACTGTAGACAAATAACTTATTTCTGCATTCACTGGGTAAGAATGGAAGTAATGGTTTATTAGCTGAAGAGAAATGCTCACATTCTTCAAGTTATAATTATAAGGAATCATCAGCACAAATCATTAAGTGTACACCAAAAACAGATAAAACATCAAGAGAGAGCTAGTGATTCTGGTCTATAATTGTCGGTCTCCTATGGGAATATATGTAGGTAGGGAAGCTTTGACATGGATCCTCAAACAGAAAGGAAGGATTCAAAGTGCTTTGGAAGTAAAATGAAATAGAGTCCACAACTATTTGCAATAGTACGTTTCCATTCTGAACCCATAGTTAATTCATTGATTCATTTTATCCATTAATGTATTTGCTTCATTTATTTATTCAGTCCATGTATTGATTTTCTACCACTGTGGTAAGCAGTACTGCAAACTTAGCAGCTTACTACAGCATGAAGATATCGTATCACCGTTATTTAGGTCCAATGTATAGCTGAAAGTAAAGATATTAACCAATTGGACTCTTATTTGGAGGCTCAGAAAAAAATTTCTCCTTGTACTCCCATTGAAGTTCTTGGCAAAATCAATTTCCTTCCAGCTATAGAACAAGACCTTCATTTCCTTTCTGACTGGCAACTAGGGACTGCCTCAGCTTCTCAAAGTCCCTTTCCACTTCCTGTATATGAGTCTGTACGTAGAATAGTCAGGAGCCGGACTTTATTCCTTCTCACACTTGAAATCTTTCTAGAATCCCGTAAGTAAGACAATTCAGGATGAGGTCCACATTATTGTTTCTGCTTGATTGTTCGGTCACTAGCGTTTCACTGATCTGCACTGACTTTTTAAGCAAGAGAGAGAGAGAGAAACAGAGAGAATGAAAGCTACCACAGCACTGAAGCTTCCTGCAACATAATGCAAACCAGACTCAGATCTTGTTTTCATGTATGAACAAAGCCTGCTCACTGTCCAGAAAAGCTATTTTGTTAGCTCTAGGATATACACTATTTTTTTTAATTTTTTTTTTATTTAGAAAGGATTAATTAACAAAACCATAGGATAGGAGGGGTACAACTCCACACAATTCCCACCACCCAATCTCCATATCCCACCCCCTCCCCTGATCGCTTTCCCACTCTCTATCCCTCTGGGAGCATGGACCCAGGGTCATTGTGGGTTGCAGAAGGTGGAAGGTCTGGCTTCTGTCATTGCTTCCCCGCTGAGCATGGGCGTTGACTGGTCAGTCCATACTCCCAGTCTGCCTCTCTCTTTCCCTAGTAGGGTGGGTCTCTGGGGAAGCTGAGCTCCAGGACACATTGGTGGGGTCTTCAATCCAGGGAAGCCTGGCCAGCATCCTGGTGGCATCTGGAACCTGGTGATTGAAAAGAGAGTTAACATACAAAGCCAAACAAATTGTTGAACAATCATGGACCCCAAGCTTGGAATAGTGGAGAGGAAGTGTTAGGGAGGTACTCACTGCAAACTAGTGTACTTCTGCTTTCAGGTATATATTTTGCAGTAGTTTATGGATATGTGTGAACATATGCTCTCTCTCACAGAAACTGGTGTATATCTGGGTTTTGGGACTTTGTTAGAAAGTGAACCACCTGAGATGAAATTAGAGTGTACTATAAAAGGAAAGGTCTCACCTGAGTAATGAAGCTGAAGGGTTGTCATTCCACAAGTGAAGTCTCTGGACACAGTCTGAGGTGAAGCATGTTGAGGTGGCAATCGTTGCGTTGGTTAGGTTGTGGTCGGTAGATGCAATATTATTTGATATGGATTGGGAGAGGCATACGGGAAAGTGGGCCCTATCCAAGGGTTCCAGGACTGGGGGAAGTAGGGGCTCTATAATGGAGATGTGAGGTTCCTGCTGTCTTAGGGTTCAAAAAGACAATCGATAGTTAATGTTAACATCACATTATTTGGTAATTGGGTTAACTTTGAAAAGTCCTTTTGTTAGGGTTTGCTGTACAGTACCCAGTATCTTGTATATAGCTGTGCTAGATATACACTATTTTAAGGCCTATAATTTTCATTGTATTTGCAAAGTTTCTTTTGCAATGTGATGTAACATATTTGTAGGACCCAAGGGTCTGGACACAAATTTCTTTAACAGACTAGTATTAGTAGTAATAACTGTTGTTACAAATTTTTTTAAAAAATAAATTCTGTACTCATTGAATTGTAAGGAGAAGGTTAAACATTTACCTTGTTGAGTCCTACTAAAAAGAGTCCTCTTAGTCACATGTTTCATCACTAAAATAATGTTTAATCTTTTAGAACAATCACATGTCTAAACCTTAACTACATGAATGGTTCTAAGGGGCCAGGTGGTGGCTCAGCTGGTTGAGTGCACATGCTACAATACACAAGGACCCAGGTTCAAGACCCTGGTCCCCAGCTGCAGGGAGAAAGCTTTGCGAATGGTGAGACAGTGCACAGGTCTCTCATCTCTCTTCGCCTCCATCACTCCCTCTCCTTTCTATGTCTGGCTGTCTCTATCCAATAGATGAATAAAGATAATAAAAACTATATGAGTGATTCTTCAGTGATTACAAATTATCAAAATGCATTTTTAAAAGTAGTGAAATCATTAGCAGTGGACATGACATACCTACATGTCACAAGGACATGACCTGTACAATGATTTATTGGTCAATCTTTTATCATGTAGGGAAATAAGAATTCACACTCTGCTGTGCTGAGACAGAGAATTAGAAGGGAGGGGAGATAATCTGGCAGCATATAGAAATAGTCTTAAAAATTACATTTTTTCACACCCACATTGCCCCAGAAATTTCTCCTAAAGACATACTAATATATATGGGTAATTTTTTCACTACAGAGTTTCAAAACAGCCTATCATATGATAATAAAATATTAATACAGAGCCCCCAGCTCCCCACCTGCAAGGGAGTCACTTCACAGGCGGTGAAGCAGGTCTGCAGGTGTCTGTCTTTCTCTCCCCCTCTCAGTCTTCCCCTCCTCTCTCCACTTCTCTCTGTCCTATCCAAAATAAATAAATAAATAAATAATGCAGTCTAAATATACAACTAGAAATAGTTCTAAAATTATGTTTGTTCCTTACCATAAAAGAATGTTTCATAATCAAATTCCTAGACAAGTTTGGAGATCTGACCTCACAGGACACCTATGTCCTCAAGTCAGGGCCAAGCTTCAGAGAACTAGGATGGGCTCAGATTTCTCCACGCCCAGTATATACAAGAAGAAAAGAAACATCTGCATGGTGAATCCAGGCCAAGTTCCAGCATGAAAAAGGGAGCATGATTTCTCAGTGCCTGAATGTAGTGAAAGACCTTAAACTGTAAGAGGTTTCCATAACTACAGAGCAACAGAGTCAGCTGCCAAAAGTTCCTGAGAGACAGCCAGATCTGGAGAGGCTGTGTGACCAGGACTCCTGCGTGGGTCAGAGACTCCTACTCTCAGTATCTAGGAGTACAAATCAATGAACATTTCCAAGGACGTCTAGATATAAGCCAGGGATGGGAGAAATTATGAACTGACTGAGACGAGTGTTTGCTACCAGTACACTGAGATTTAGAAATAAAAATGACCATGAATCATGGGAAATGAAAATTTTCTTTATTGTCTGTGAGATTTCTACAGATACAGATATAAGCACCTACATTTAAAACATAAGTTAACTCTAAAATGTCAATTTCGGGGGTCAGGTGGTAGCACAGAGGGTTAAGTGCACGTGGTGCCAAGCGCAAGGACCTTTGCAAAGACCAGCATAAGAATCCCAGTTCCAGCCCCCAGCTCCCCACCTGCAGGGGAGTCGCTTCACAGGCGGTGAAGCAGGTCTGCAGGTGTCTGTCTTTCTCTTCTCCTCTCTGTCTTCCCTTCCTCTTTCCATTTCTCTCTGTCCTATCTAACAACGATGACATCAATAACAACAACAATAATAACTACAACAACAATGAAAAACAAGGGCAACAAAAGGGAAAATAAATATAAAATGTCAATTTCTCCTTTTATTTTCTATGTATTAACTCACAGTTGTTCAACTTTTTGTTTTATTTCCTAGACACTGTGTCTTTTGATTCTTTGAGTATACGTATCACACCTTATTTAAAGTCTTTCTGCCAGTATGGTCAACATCCAGTCCATCTCAGGGCCAGTTCTACTGACTGTTCTATTTTCTGTGTGTGACCACACCTTCCTGTTTCTTTGCATGTCTTGTAATTTTCTTTCCAAAACCTGGACGTTTTAGATAGTGCAATGTGGTAACTCTGGAAATAAGGCATTTTCCAGGTTTTGTGCTATTTCTGTTTTGCTTGTTTGTTTTTAGTATTGGTGCATTCAGTGACTTCATAGAGTTGAGACTAATTCTGCAAAGCTTTTATCCTCTGCAGGATGCAGTCTTGTCAACATCTAGTTAGTCTAGTGCTCAGTCAATGCTGTTCAAAGACTTTTCTGTGGACCTGAAGACTATAAATTCCCCACTCCTTTACCTGGTGTCCAGTGTGTGTGTCTGGTATGTGTGTCTGGTGTGTGTGTGTGTGTGTGTGTGTGTGTGTGTGTGTGTGTGTGTGTGTGTGTTGGAGGATATTTTCAACACTTTCAACACTCATGCAGCTAAAATTCCACATTAGAATTTATCTTCTGTTTTTATAGGGCCCCAAGTTCAGTTAGAGTCCAGGAATTGGAAATCTAATGCATTCTTTTCTGTACCTTCACACTACTGCTATTTGTGGTTCAAGATTCTCTAAACTATGGCAAAGCTTCTCTAAGTCCCCTATGGGTGTCTCAGTCCCCAGATCTTCCTTTTCAAGATTTAAAAAAAATTTTATTTATTTATTAAACAGAGGCAGAGAGAAATTGAGAGAAAAGAGGGGAAGCAGGGTGAAAAAGAGATACCTACAGCCCTGCTTCACCACTTGTGAAAATTTCCCTCTGCAGGTGGGGACTAGGGGCTTGAACCCAGGTCCTTGTGCACTATATAATGTGTGCACTCAACCAAGTATGCCCACCCCCAGATCATCTTTTTAACTTTCTGGCTACCATCTGTCTATACCAGCCGGCATCACAGCATCACAAAGAGGCAATATTAAACAACTACTGCTGTTACCAATTGAAAATGCTCTTGGATCCTGAGAGGTCAGCAGTGAGGCTCCTCAGAGAGCTGAGAGACAAAGAGCTGCAGAGATATGGTGACAGGACTTTAAGACAAGTTTTCAAATCAGGACTTCTTCCTTTAGACAGCAAAGCAACTGGCAACTGTTTCTAGTATTATTGTGGCGCTGGTGACATAAATGGGAGTAGGTCATGCTTAGAAGACACAGATTTTATTGTTCTCACTATAGTTTTGGAGAATTTGTTAATAAACAGGTCTTAGATCATATTTGCTTCACTTCAAGAATAAAAAATATTATTCTAAAAATATCTATTTTGCTGTTGTTGTTGTTGTTGTTATTTCTCCCTTGTTCTCAATAGCTGTTGAGGAAAAGGGAACATTTGGTGTCTTCTTTCCACCATTTTAGAAATCCCTTTCCCCGTGGCCTTTTTGGATTCTGTAACTCATTTAGCAGTAGGGAAGGCTCATTTTAAGCAGGTAAGGTAAGACATGCCCAAGGGACAGGCCTGTAATGAAAAAAGGAGTTTATACTCGGGTCCCTCTAGAAGCAAGGTTGGGGTAGGTGTTGGTGCATCTAGTTGAGAATACATGTTTCCACGCACAAGGGCCTAGTTTCAAACCCCGGATCCCCTCCTGCAAGGGGGAAAGCTTCATGAGTCGGGAGGCAGGACTCTCATCCCCACCACACACACACACACACACACACACACACACACACCACTCCATTCCCTTTGCAATTTGCCTATATTCTATCAAATACAAACAAAAGGTGAAAAAAATGAAGAAAAAAAAATGTCCACTATCATCAGCGTCCTTGTGTACAGCACGGAAAGCCTCCATGGTAATCCTGATGGCAATGGAAAAACAAACAAAAAAACCCCAGAACAATCAGGGGTTATGGTATAGGTCACACAGGAACTTGGGAAAGACTAAAGTTGTTTAAGAGTCAAAGTAAGGGAAGACATAGTTAATAGTAGTATTCATGCAAAGAGCAGTTAAGAGGCTCCTTCAGTTGGTGACTGGCCAAGGAGGCTGGGAGGATAGGGGCTTTGAATTAGTTGGTTTCCATATGAAAGGTGTGCAAATAAGTGAGTTCTTCACTATCCCTAGCAATTCACTATTCTTGAGAGGAGCAGTTCCTATAGGGCATCAAAATTCCTAAGATGTCCAAATATCAAATATTGAGAATCTTAAAAATTATTCTTATCTTCCCTCTTGTGAATTCAGTATCGGATTCTTTCCTGACATCTAAGTTCCTTTCCTTTCTCAAGGGTCAGCATGTCACAGGAAGCAGGTTCTTCTTTCCCTGAAACCTGTGGTCATGTTTTTGCTCTAAATCAAAGGATCTTCCCACCTTCTCTTTCTCTGCAACACCGAATCTCCCAACCTCCAACGTGGTGAGTTTCCTCAGCTCATTTAGTGTAGCTCACTATATCCACAGCCTGCATCATGGGGAACTTACAAAACTACTCCTTCCTTCCTAGAGAACAGAATAGGTATGATCTGCAGGAAATAAGGGAGAGTATTTCCCATTTTATTCATCTGGTGTTTTGTAAAGGGGAAGGGGAAAAAAAAGAACAGTCCAGTCATTATTATTATTATTATTTATTTGCTTTTTTTAAAAAAATTTTTATCACTTATTTCCTTTTCTGTTGGTCTCTCAGGATTTTTCTTCTTTTTATTGGAGAGGGGGCTAATTAATAGTCTTCAGTAAGAACTGTTGTTGACACATAATAAAATTTCTCATTTCAGTATGATTTTTAAAATTTTTAATTTATTTTTATTTTGTATTTATTTATTTTCCCTTCTGCTGCCCTTGTTGTTTAACATTGTTGTAGTTATTGATGTTATTGTTGTTGGATAGGACAGAGAGAAATGGAGAGAGGAGGGGAAGACAGAGAGGGAGGAGAGAAAGACAGACACCTGCAGACCTGCTTCACCGCCTGGGAAGCGACTCCCCTGCAGGTGGGGAGCCGGGGGCTCCAACCGGGATCCTTACGCGCTGGTCCTTGTGCTTTGCGCCACCTGCGCTTAACCCGCTGCGCTACCGCCCGACTCCCTCATTTCAGTATGATATGTGACTGTAAAACACTCTCATTCTCAGCCCAGGCCCAGCTCCACTATCATGCACCTAGACCTCAGAGTCTCCCTGTCCCTACCATCCCCAGAGTCCTTTACTCCAAACCCAGGTCCAAGTTCTGCCTTGTGTTTCCTCTTTCTGTTTTTGTTTTTCGACTTCTGTTTTCCGGTAGGATCATCCCAGATTCATCCTTCTCTTTCGGGTTTATCTCACCAAGATGAGGTGAAGAAGGTGACTTCATCACTCTGAATAGCTTAGTAGTATTCCGTTGTGTATTCAGATAAGTGGCTGAGAAATTTGTGGTCTGTATATACACACATAGTTATGATTTTTAAAGTCCAACGATTTAGGGCCAGCAAATAAGTCGCTCGGGTAGTTTGCTCCTCTGTCATGTGCACAGCCCAGGTTCCAGTACACACCACCTTGAAGGAAATTTTGGTATGTGACTCTTTCACTGTCACTATATTAAATTAGAATAAAAATAAAATTAAAATTCCAACTATTGAACACCTGATAGAGGATTGGCTGGCATGCCTGCATTTCCTGGTTTGATCCTTGGCACTGCATACAGTAGAGTGGGGCTCTGGCTTCTCTCTGTGTGTGCATCTCATGTGAGACTCTTACATGTAATAAATTGAATATTTTCTAAAATAAAATATATCCTATCACACATGTGAGTATGCTTTCTGTTTATTCATTTTGACATCAAAGAAACATAAAGATGTATACTGAGTTAAACATTCTTCTTTCAGGAAGACCTACCTCAATTGACATCCTTTGCTTCCTCTTCACTTCTATCTATCTTCTCAGTTTAATTTTCCCTTCCTTTTTATTCATTGGTGATGGTAATATCTCTTCTGTATCATTTTCATTCTAGGATTTGTTCTAAAAAATTTTTTGTTACCCTTGTTTTTTTTGTTGTTGTTGTTGTAGTTATTGTTTTTGTTGCTGATGTCATTGTTGTTGGATAAGACAGAGAAATGGAGAGAGGAGGGGAAGACAAGAGGGAGAAAAAGACAGACACCTGCAGACCTGCTTCACCATTTGTGAAATGACTCCCCTGCAACTGGGGAGCCGGGGGCTCGAACCAGGATCCTTGCTGATCCTTGCACTTTGCACCATGTGTGCTTAATGTTTTTATTTAAAAGCACATATGTGTTCCACTACAATGTTCATCTCTACATTAAAAAAAAAAAAACCTAGACTTTTCACTAGGCTAGGGAATATAGAAAGAGTACCATCAAATTTAAGTGACCCTATGTGACCACATCCAAAAAAATAACAGCAACAACTATGACCCAAAGATGTTTAATACTGAAATAAAAAAGACACCCCCCCCCCGATGTTCTTTTTTGGGATTTTTCTTTCTTTTTTTTTTTAGAGGCAAGGAGGTAGAAAGACACACAGAGAAAGAGAGAGAGAAAGAGGGAAAGAGAGAGACATAATGAAAGAGAAAATAGCACTAAGACTTTCTTGAGTACAGGCTCAAACATGTGTCCTGCATATGACAAAGCAAGTCACTATCCAAGTGAACTATTTATCTGGTCTTTTGGGGAGTTTGTTTTTTTTCTTTTTATGATTTCAAAGTTCTCACAACAGTAAAAGTCTGATCCTCTAGATATACGATCTGATAAAAAGGAGTTGTGATTTATGAAGATGTTAGTTTAGTAGAAAGGAGACCTAAGTCTGGTTATTTCTATTTCAGAATCCTTGGAAGGGGAGAGAAGAAGAGAAGGTAACGATTGGTGAGTGGCAGTTTGAGAAACCAGAAGTGTGAATAAGTAATGATATAAAGTGGTCGATGTGTCCTCTTTTTGCTTCCTACATCTGAAGCAGGTCTTGGAAATGTATCTAGCCTTAAGGAGACCTCATTTTGTAACAGAAAAGCACATATGTGAGTTCTAGAGTTTTCTTTCAGGAAAAAGCAAAGACCACCCCCCCCCCATCCCTACTCTTGGCCCCATCTCATAACTCAGAACCTATTTCAGTAACAAAGAACATACCTAAAATAGCAAGGGACAACTTAACACAGAAATGTGTCTTTTATTGATGTAATAAATGTGGAAGCCAAGTTTAAAATCTTTTAATGTTTAAACTGAATGGAAACTTCTGTTTGGAACCATGCCACATTTTTCTCCATGCTACAGTGAATACTTATGTTCACACATGAGGTCAGCTGGCTTGGAATGAAAAAGAATGGAATATGAGTTAGGGTATAAAGTTGTAAGAACAATGTGCAGAATAGCTACAGTGGGTTAAAATTGTTGTGTCATTCTCTCCAAGCTTGGGTCTTTTAGTTTTGATTATAAAGATAACAGAGAAGGAATTACTTAGCAAGGGCTCATTGTAATATGTATGCTCAACCAGGTGCACCACCACTGACCCCCATAATTGCTATTTCTTTAAAAGAACTGTTTTTTAAGATATTAATTAGGGAGTCAGGTGGCAGCACAGCAGGTTAAACACACATGGCCTGAAGCACAAGGATCCACTGCAGGGATCCGGATTCCAGTGTCTGGCTCCCCACCTGCAGGGGAGTCGCTTCACAGGCAATAAAGCAGGTCTGCAGGTGTCTTTCTCTCCCCCTCTCTGTCTTCCCCTCCTCTCTCCATTTCTCTCTGTCCTATCTAACAATGACAACATCAATAACAATAATAACTACAACAATAAAAAACAAAGGCAACAAAAGGGAAAATAAATAAATATTATATATATATTAGTCAGTCCTGGGTGTTGGCACATTCAGTTGTGCACACGTCACCGTTTGCAAGAACCAGGGGTTCAAGCCACCGAGCCCCAGATGCAGGGAGAAAGCTTCACAAGCAGTGAAGCAGTGATTCAGATGTCTGTCTCTCTCTCCCTCTCTATCCCCTTTACCTCTCAAATTATCTTTGGCCTATCAAATTAAGTTCACTAAAATTAAAAAATGAAAATATTAATCAAAAGAGCCAGAAACATAGTTCACCCAGATAGCGAGCCTGCTTGTTATGTGTACAGCCCAGGTTCTAATTTAACCCCTCCCTACCCCAAAGGAGAACGCTTCTGTGCCATGTTATCTTTCCTTCTCTTGTTCTGTCTCTGTCTTTCCCTTTCTGTCTGCAAAAGTTAGCCTGGAGCAATGAAATCACAGAGATGGCCAAAAGACAGAAAAATGGAGGTGATTATGTTCAGTGAAGGACAGAAGAAAGCAAAAGACAACTACCAGAGGATGGACTTTAAAATTGCTCATAACCTCATTACTTTTAGAATTTGGGGTTTTGGTATGTCTGTCCCCAGAATGTGTGATATACACAGATGAAATTTTAACATACTTACTAAGGCATAAACTGTAAATATAAAGTGGATGATTTTTATCCACTTAATTTTTATTAAGAGTAAACTCCCATTGTTTATATTTTAGCGAACATCAAAATTATTTCTATAATAGTTATCTCCTCCACCTGCAGGGGGGTCACTTCATAGGTGGTGAAGCAGGTCTGCAGGTGTCTTTTCCCCTCCTCTCTCCATTTCTCTCTGTCCTATCCAACAATGACAACATCAATAACAACAATAATAACTACAACAACAATAAACAAACAACCAGAGCAATAAGAGGAAAAATAAATAAATATAAAAAATTAAAAAATAGTTATCTCCTGTATTTCATCTCTATATCTCCCCAAGTCCCTGAAACCCAGCAAAATTTAGCTATTTTTACATGTGGTTTGTCTTTGGAATAACAACAGATGAAAAGCAGATATTAATTAAATAACAGTGGTCAGCGATCAACCTCTGCAACTTTTGTTTTTTTAATTTTCTGGGCAAATGTGGAGTAATAGGAACCCCCATGACCTGGTCATAGATTTGTCAAATTCCCTCAGGGAACTCAGAGCCACTGTGGATTGTTTACGTGGAGAGACACTGTTTCACAGACACAGTTACTCAGAAGCTCATCTGTTGTCTCTGGGACTTCTTTCCCTGTAGATCAAACAACTTCAGCTTTTTAGTCCTTCTAACAAAATGTGCATGTATGAAAATTATGCCTGACTTTCCTACTAGAATTTTTAAGAGTAAAAGGAAGACTAATAGATCCAATTAATTAAGACTTTTGAAATATAATCTTGGCAGTTTGAAAACAAAAACAAAAGGAGCCAGGCAGTGGCACACCGGGTTAAGAGCAATTACATATCTAAAGCACAAGGACCCAAGCAAAGATCCAGGTTCGAGCCCCGGGCTCCCTATCTGCAGTGGGGGATGCTTCACAAGCCGGGAAGCAGGTCTGCAGGTATCTTTCTCTCCCCTTCTCAATTTAACCCTCCTCTCTCAATTTCTCTCTGCCCTATCCAATAAAATGGGAAAAAAGGAAAGATGGTTGCCAGGAGCAGTGGATTCCTAGTGCAGACTTGGAGCCCCAGCAATAATCCCGGAGGCAAAAAACAAACAAACAACAACAAAGAAAAAAAGAAAAAAGCCAAAACAAACAACCAAGAAAAAAAAAAACTCACCTCAGATTGGGAAAGTGAAGTGATATTCAGTTTTATCAAAGAAATTTTGAAACTCCATACACAAGTACAAAATTGAATGGATTACAAGTGAAACTTATTTTAAATTTCACTGGGTTTTTAAAAGAGGAAGAAAATGGTGAAACATCCAGAAATGCAGTTGGTATCAGGTTCTCTGCAAACCAATGGAAAGTCTATGTGGGTCTTTTAAAGCTGAAATGAATCATTGGGACAGTTTCACTATGGGAGTGGAGAGGACCAATTATGGAAATAACGATCTAAACTGTGCTCATCTGGTTGAAGATTTATTTATTTATTTTCATTTATTGGGGGAATTAATGTTTTGCAGTCGCCAGTAAATACAATAGGTTGTACATTTTCCAGTTTTCCACATAACAATACAACCTCCCACTAGATCCTCTGTCATCCTTTTCCAGGACCTGAACTCCCCACCCGGCCCCAACCTACCCCAGAGTCTTTTACTTTGGTGCAAATATACCAACTCCAGTCCGGGGTCTGGATTGCAGATTTATATGGAGCGTCATAAATGTCTTAGCATTTTTCCCTCTGCTAGATATTTTCACATATCCTTTCTGGATGACTCTTACAAAAAATTCTATAAAATCACACATACTTATTTTACAGACAAAAATCAACATTTGAAATAGATACAATAGCTTAATCAAGGAGATAGAGCCAGAAGAAGCAAAGCCATCCTTGAACACAACTGCCTTAGACCAAGCAGTTACAATCTAAGGTGACACATGCAATGAACTATGTAGACTTTCTCATACACACTCTGGAGCAAGTTGTCACTATAGCAGATATGGTGAATCCAGTGTTCTAGCCATGCCGTCACAAATCACAGTGGTCACTGAATAGAAACGAGATACATTGGTGAAAAAAGCAGTTCAGTTGGGAACATTGGCTAGACAGAATAGGTTATAAAGCATCAACAGCAACAATAACAAAAGTTGGGGTTTGGTTTGATACTGAGTAATGTTACTGTAGCATATAGTCTATACATTTCCAGAAAAAAAATAGTGCATTATTATGAAGTGGGAAGTTAGTTATACTCAGTAGAGAAGCTTGCAATGAGCATATTGTGCACAAAGAAGGCAGGAAAGGACTAAAGAGGCAGCTCTCTGTGGAGGGCACATTTTTTTGTCAGGGGCGTCTCAGATTCAAGTTCCAGCACCGCATGGGAGTGCCGTGGCTCTAGTGATATGAGGCTTCTCTCTGTGTGCTTCTCTCTCTATTTGAATGAAAAGGTGTTCTAGACTGGGGAAACTGCACATACAAGAGGCCCCTGTTAAAGGAAGGAAGGAAGGAAGGAAGGAAGGAAGGGAGGGAGGGAGGGAGGGAGGGAGGGAGGGAGGGAGGAAGGAAGGAAGGAAGGAAGGAAGGAAGGAAGGAAGGAAGGAAGGAAGGAAGGACAGGCCCAGTAAAATAAGTCATGGGATGCTCCACTATGCAAGTCTCCATTGACCAGTTCTGCTTGGTCCTGAGTCTGGCTTTCTTATCTATAGGGTTCTGTCTTGGGTTATCCAAAGCCAATAGAATATAGTAGTATAACTACTCCAAAAGGGTTTGTAGAAAAAAAAAAATCAGAAAAACAAGCCTGGCTAGTATTAACTTACTTAGTAGCACTACAGTAGCTTACTTCATTCTTGAGAGTCTGTCAGTTTTAACAAGAAGAAAAGGAGACAAGATTGCACAGGGTTCTGGTTATTTGATTAAGGACACACGGAGAGGAAATATAAGAACATAAATGTAAAATGTTACCGTATTTTTTATATCATACTGCAATTACATATGGAATAATCTGTACAGTCTTACTGTTCCTTCTTCCCAAAAGGACACTGTCAGAACTAGAGAGGGTCCTGTGATCAGTAGTCTAAACAGATGTGCTCCTTGTAAGTAGTTTTTAACTCAGTGCATTGATAATAAGACGCCTAACAGATTCATGAACAAGAGATAAGAACTAAAGTGCGTAATGGTATGATGCGCTTGCACAAATGTCAATTCTGCACTTTCCTTTTTGTCTTTTCCTTTCAAAGATGAAATAATTTCCTATGTTTATCTTTTGACATTCTCCCATCTGCACTTTGAATTTATCTGCTTTATGGAAGTCTCTGCTCATGGTTCAAGAATGATACACACACACACACACACACACACACACACACACACACCACTTGTTAGTGTGTAGTGAATGGTTCAGAGTCCGTCACATGACCCAGGGAGGTCAATTCAGAGTGCAGCATGTTAGCTGATGTGCCAGTTTCCTAGGTCTGCTAAAACAAAATCACCACAAACCTGGTGGGTAAAATCAATAGCAGTGCACCAGTGTATCTTTCACAGTTCTGGGCATTTAAAAAAAATGCCTGAACCTGCTTAACTGAGTCAAACTCAAAATGGCAGCCAGCGGGAGGTCAACCTCCCTCCAGAGCCTGTAGAAGGGAATCTGTTGTCAAAACCTGACAGCCGCCACCATTCCTAGTGTTGAGGCTGAATCATTCCTATCTCTGTCTCTGTGTCTCACTTCCTCATCTTCTCTGTGTGGAGTGTCTATCTCTCTATCCTTTTTTTTTTTTCTTTTTTAGATATGGACAATCATGATTGCATCTGAGGTTAATGGGAAACTCATCATCTCCCATATCAAAATTCTTACAGTATTCACAATTGGAAAGATCACCTTCCTTGCTTCCAGAGATTAGGAAATGATATTCTTGGGCAGTTGTTATCTATTACAGGAACCACACCTGTGAAGAAGTATTGAGCAGAAATATTATCACCTTTCTTCTGGAAGGAATTGGCATATGTGAACCTATGCACATTTTACCACCAAAAGGAAAATACTTAAGAATGGGTGACAGTAAAAGAAGGAAGTAGGGCAGAATGACACACCAAGAGAGACAGGCCTGGTGACATTCTTTCAGATTGGAAGCAAGGCTAGTCTGAGGATTGGAGGTTAATAAACCAGTAAATTCTTCCTTTTTCTTTTTCCTTTAGGCCAGAGATAATCTTTTTTATTTACAGAAATATGAATATAAATTACATCTCCACTATTAGGATATAATTCTGGGAAAGTATCTTACATGGGATCCATCCCATCCTCTTAGAGGCTTTTGTAATTTTCTGCTTTAATTCAATGTTTTGGACTGCCCATGAATACATCTCCTGAGCACTAACTTTGAAATAAGAATAAAATCAAGTTGTTTATAAAAATTTCCGATAACAGTTTTTTGTTTTGTTTTGTTTTGTTTTGTTTTGTTTTTTTACCAGAGCACTGCTCAGCTCTGGCTTATGATGGTGCAGGGGATTGAACCTGGGACTTTGGAGCCTCAGACATGAGAGTCCCTCTCTTTGTATAACTGTTATGTTATCTAACCCTGCCCAATAAAGGGTTTTTATTTTTGTCTTTTTAGCTCTTTTTTTTTTTTCACATTGTTCAGAGATGTTTCTTATTTCTTATTCCCTCCACTCACACCGCTTTTCTTTTTGCATCAGCTGACTCCCACTCTATTTCTTTTTCTTTCTCACTTCAAAGGCCTCCTAATTGAAATGTGGTAAAGCAATTGAAATGTGGTACCTTGGTGAATTACTGTCAGACACGGTCACCTTTGGGCCAGCGAGAATCTTATTGTGAGAGGAGACAGAGAATGTTCGTAGAAGTTTAGTAAAAGGATAACAGGAAAGTTCACATTGATAAACTTATTCATAGGACGAGATAAATACCTTTTTTTTTAAGTTATAAAATGAGAAGTGTGTCTGGGGACTTCTGGAGGCCTGGCTATCGAGTAGAAGCCCTTTCAGAATGCTTTCCTGATATACTAGAAAATAAAACAATGAAAAGTCATCTGAAAATTCAATAAAATACAACCAGGATTTCTTTAGAAACTCGGTAAGCCATAGGCACCAAGGTATAGATGTTATTATAATTTAATCCTGAATTCCATGGGCAGATGATCACACCAATGTGTCCTGGAACCTCCCCTCCCCAGAGTCCTGCCGAACTAGGAAATGATACAAAGAGGCTGGGGTTATGGGTCCACCTGCCTACCCGTGTCCAATGAAGAAGCAATTACAGAAGCCAGAACTCCCACTTTCTGTACCCCAAAAAGAAGTTTTGGGGGAAGTATTAGGGAAAGATGACCAGAGGACTCTGACTCTGAACCCCAATTCCACCAGGACACTAAGAGAGAAGAGGGGAGAAAGGAAGGACACTTGGAAGTTGTAATAGGTGTAGGTGTGACTTGTAAAAGAAGGACCATAGGGAAAAAATGACCTAAAATATATAAACATAGATTAAATAGATGTTTATAGAAAAAAATAATCAACCCACACCTGAAACCTTGGGAGAACCATTGCAGTTTCCAAATGGGAATGTGAAACTCTGGTGGTGGGAAAGGTGAGGAATTACACCCTGTTGTCTTATAAATTTGTGAATCAATATTGAGTCACTAATAATAATACGGAAGTTATAAAATGAGTAGTGTATCTGGCACAAAAAAACTTTGCTATAAAAAATTTAGGGTATATAATAGTAAACAATATGTTGAAAATGCATTTGAGGGTAACGTGAACAGTGTTGCTTTCAGGATTAAATCTCCAGAAGGTAGCTTTTAAAAATGTTATTTTTCAATATTTGAAGTAACATTGAAGTATAACATGTTTCATGTATGCAGTATTACAGATGAATATCTGTATATGCTACATTAAGTTCCCAACTAAACATTCATCTTGATCTGATTATGGGAGAAACAGTTGATTATATTTATATATTCTCTTCAAGTTAGGAAGCTATTCTCTACCCTAATCCAGCTTTCTAGTCCTATTTTCAATGCTGACACCATCTTCCCAGACTATTTTTAGTATACCTCCAGGTTGCCTACCAAGCTCAGGCAGAATACACCCTTGGAAAATACCTAAAATAGACTTCCTCACTTCTTTCCACCTAAAGACCCCTAATTTCACCTCCTCTATTCCTACCTTTGGGTTTCTACTTATTTAACATTTCTTCCTGCTTTATATCTACCACCTTTCAACCACCAAGTTGTAGAGGCTATTATGTTTCCATCCTGACTTCCCTGGGCAGATGACTTTACCAATGTGTCCTGGAACCTCACCTCTCCAGAGCTCCACCTTGCTAGGGAAAGATAGAAACTGGTTAGGCATATAGATTGACCTGCCAACATCCATGTCCAGTGGAGAAACAATTACAGAGTTCAAAACTCCCACCTTCTGCACTCCAAAAAGAATTTTGGCCCATACTCCTAGAAAGGGTAAATGTTAGGGAAGATGACCATAGGTCTCTGGACTTCAATTCAGGACCCAGAGAAAGAGGAGGAAAAAGGGAAGGACATTCAGAAGTACTAACAGGTTTATTAGAAACAGAGAGAAGATGGAATTATGGGGGCAGGGAGGAAGAAAGGATATATAGACAGATAGTTCTAGAAATAATAGTCAACCCATATCCGCAACTTTGGGGTAACTATTACAGTTTACAGTGGAGGGAATAGGGACACAAAACTCTGGTGGTGGAGATAGTGTGGAATTATACCCCTGTTATCTCTTAATTTTGTAAATCAATATTAAATCATCAATAATGTTTTAAAATGAAAAATCATAGCACACAGGGCTCAGGAGTTAAATGATAGAAATATGTTCCATTAAAACAAGTACTAAAGAGGGAGTCGGGCGGTAGTGCAGCTGGCTAAGTGCACGTGGCACAAAGTGCAAGGACCAGCGTAAGAATCCTGGTTCGAGGCCCCCCCAGACTCCCCACCTTCAGGGGAGTCACTTCACAGGTGGTGAAGCAGGTCTACAGGTGTCTGTCTTTCTCTTCCCCTCTCTGTCTTCTCCTCATCTCTCCATTTCTCTCTGTCCTATCCAACAATGATGACATAAATAACAACAACAATAAAGCAACAAGGGCAACGAAAGAGAATAAATAAATATATTTTTTAAAAGTACTAAAGAAAAAAAAAAGGCAAATGGCAGCAGGCTGCCAGATTGAGCACACACATTCCCACGCCCGAAGAACGAGGTTCAAGCCTCCCTCCTCGCCTGTAGAGGGGAAGACTCATAAGTGGTGCTGCATGTGTCTTTCTTGCTCCCCTTTTCTATATCCCCTCCCATCTCAGTTTCTCTCTGTCCCATCAAGTAAAAGAAAAGGAGAATGGAAAAAAAAGAAAGAAAGAAAGAAGAGAAAAGAGGAAAACAAAAAAAGAGAATGAGAGAAGATGGCTGAAGGCAGTGAATTCATCTTGCAGGAATTGAGTCCCAGTGATAATCCTGATGGCACTATTTTTTTTTAAAGGAAGTACTGGATGAACAAGAATGCTGAATAAAAAGGTCATAATTCTCAAATTAGAAAATTTATTAAAGAAAATTTAAACCATACATAGACCCAGACTCTATTCTCTGAAATTTAGTGTGAGTTAGATTAGAAACATTCAATATATTTTTTTAAAACCGCCCCAGAGGATGAGCGAACTGTTTAATTTTTGAAACTCAGAACATAGTTTTCAACTCCTTCTTGTAAGTCTAAGAATTTTGCCTAATTTTATATCTGTTTAAACACTTTCCATAACATTAGTGTGTCCTCAAATATATATAATGCACTTACTTACTCAATTAAATGTTAGGGGAAGTGTTCTCAAATCAACCCAGCCTCTACCATCCAGTCACTTCTATTTGCACATCACACATCTGACAAGTGATGGACTTATAACATCTATAACGTCATACACTTCAACAACAAAGCAAATAGTCCACCTCCCCAGAGGCCTTCCCACATAGGCAAAGATAAGAACAAATTAGGCATATGAGGCCGCCTATCAATGCCCACGTCCAGCGAAGGAGTAATTACAGAAGCCAGAACTCTCACCTTCTGTACCCCAGGAAGAATTTTGGTCCATAATCCCAGAGAGATAAAGAATAGGGAAGCTGGGGCCAGGTGGTGGTGCACCTGGTTAAGCGCACACATTACAGTGCACAAAGATCTGGGTTCAAGCCCCTGGTCCCCACCTGCAGGGAGAAAGCTTCACAAGTAGTGAAGCAGGGCTGCAGGTATCTTTCTGTCTGTACCTCTCTATCTATCTCCTTCTCTTCCTCTTTGAATTTCTCTGTCTCTATCCAATAATAAATAAATAAAAATTATTAAAAAATAGAATAAGGAAGCTTCCAGTGGAGGGGATGGGGTATGGAACTCTGGTAGTGAGAATTATATGAAATTGTACCTTTATTACCCCACAATCTTGTCGATTATTATTAAATCACTAATAAAATTTTTAAAAAAGGTAGGCAAAAGAATCTGAATACATTGTTTTCTGAAAGATATAGATTAGCTATATAGATAGATAGATAGACAGACAGACACACAGACAGACACACAGACAGACACACAGACAGACAGACATAGATATCCCTGGTGGAGAATGTGTTTCTTCTCTTTTTTAAAATATATATTTATTTTAATTAATTTATTTATTAATGGTGGAGACAGAGAGAAATAGAGAAGGAAAGGAGAGATAGAGAGGGAAAGAAACAGAGAGAAGCCTGCAGCCCTGTTTCACCACTTATGAAGCCTTTGCCCTGAAAGTGGAGGCCAGGGGCTTGAACCGGGGTCCTTGCAGCACTGTGTTGTATGCTCTTAACCACTGGGCACTCTATCTTGTCTCTGTGTGTCTCTCTCTTTGAAAGGCCATCCTTGAGGAGGGTAGGCCCTGAAAATTACAAATTATATTTATGATTTATATTTAATTATTTAAATTATCAATTAATTACTAAATTATTCTGTAGTCATCTTGATGATCATTTTTGTCATTTGTAGACAACTTTTATATCAGGGACATCTAAGGGAGGACTTATGTGGGTAGAAACAGAGGTTAGAAAGTTTAACCATCAGGAATTGGTTGATCAATTACATTTCTAACTTATCAGGTATGGGAGGTGCCAAGCCACCCTCCCCAAGTCTGTTAGTGAAACAGAAGATTTGGGGAAAAAAAGACCTCATCATCTGTGTCCTTGATATAAGTTTTATTAATAATTTCATACTATTTCTCAGGATTTCATGATGCTGTGTCCATTACGTTATTGATATGTTTTATTAATAACTTCAAACTGTTTCTCAGGATTTCATGAGAGCTGTGTCCATTACTTACAGAGGCAGAGATCCCTGATAATTGTGGGATTATGTCTTTGAAGAGCAAAGTCACATTTAATGCTTTAGACTTCTGTGAGACCTTCCTGGCAGCCTTATTAATTTGCTCTTATTTTGGTAATCACTATTCTTTCATCAGAGTGGGTATTTTAAAACGGGAAAGGAATCTCAATTAGTATTATACATTTTAAGACATACATTTACATCCATCATAAACTTTAATTTATACTTTGGCCAAATAATTTTAACGGTTGCTGTAAAATCAGTTATTTAATAATAGTTTTTACTACCATATTGAATGCAGCAGGAGACAGGCTTAATAGCCTCGTGTCCACAACAAATTTCCAGTTATTATTTGTACATCCCACATGCCTTTGACAACTCCATGGACTACTCAAATCCCCACTGATTGCATTATTTGAATCTTGCTGGAAACTAGTTCACCATGTGCACACAGTAGTTTTTTAGTGAATACATCTGTTTCTTCAACCTCAATTGTGTTTGTTTTCTTAGATTTACATCATTATAAAAACTACTGTTATTTTCAATAGAATGATTTTCCATTATCATACATGTGCCCCTTCACAGGACATCTGCAATTCAGTTCTAAAGCACAATGAAGAAAATGCTCATAAGTGAAGTACAGTTAACATTTATGTTTGTAGTAGTAAACATAAGAGAAGATTTCAGGGGGTCGGGCGGTGGCGCAGTGCGTTAAGCGCATGTGGCAGAAAGCGCATGTGGCGGAAAGCCCAAGGACCTGCATAAGGATCCCTGTTCCTGCAGGGGAGTCGCTTCACAGGCAGTGAAGCAGGTCTGCAGGTGTCTGTCTTTCTCTCCTCCTCTCTGTCTTCCCCTCCTCTCTCCATTTCTCTCTGTCCTATCCAACAACGAACAACATCAGCAATGGTAATAATAATAACCACAACGAGGCTACAACAACGAGGACAACAAAAGGGGGAAAAATGGCCTCCAGGAGCGGTGGATTCATGGTGCAGGCACCGAGCCCAGCAATAACTCTGGAGGAAAAAAAAAAAAAAAAAAGAAAAGATTTCAAAGAGGAAAGAAAGCATGGTTTCTTTTTTCTTTCTTTCTTTTTAATCTTCCAACAGTTTATTAGAAAGAATGCAGACATAAAAAATTTCCCACTGTCATGAACGTAAGTTGAGGTTTTCAGCCCAAGTACATGCTGAGTCAGAAAAGAAATAAAAATCCAATAGTGTATTAACATTTTTGTCAATCATTTGCCGTACTGACAGTGCAAATACAAATTTGGTCTAAATGTACAGACTCTCAAGCAATGTGCAGCCTCTCTGTCCTCTGTGCAAAGAGATGTAAAAGTTTAAGTGTCAAACAATACCAAATGTACAGGCTTCACAAACCCTCTAAGGGCATTCACTACTTTTAGCTAAGATATATCTGGAACACTGACAAGTGATCACCTATTGATACCATAATCTGGTAACCCCAGGAGTCAGGCAGTGGCACAGTGGGTTAAGTGCACGTGACACAAAGTACAAGCACTGGCATAAGGATCCAGGTTCGAGCCCCGGCTCCCCACCTGCAGGGGAGTCGCTTCATAGGCCAGGCGGTGAAGCAGGTCTGCAGGTGTCTGTCTTTCTGTCCCCCTCTCTGTCTTCCCGTCCTCTCTCCATTTCTCTCTGTCCTATCCAACAACGACACAATAACAACAACAATGTTAAACAACAAAGGCAACAAGAGGGAAATAAATAAATTTTTTTTTTTAAATCTGGTAACCTCCTGTTCTGCTGGCATATCCTTCAGGATCATTCCACTAAAGTTTTATTTTTTTAGAAAGCATGGTTTCTATGTATGCCAAGATAAGTAGGAAAATTTAAATTGGACAGTTTGAGGGAAAATGGAGGATTGAAAAGTATTAAAATATAACACTAACCTTATTTTTCTCTTTGGCAATTTCCTTTTTTAAATTTTGTTCACTTTTCTTTAATGTATGTCTACAGTTTTTAATTACTCTACTTAAACTTGAGATAAGTTTAATGATTTGCATCTAAGAAACTAAAATCATTGAGCAAATGTAAGGGTTTGTCAAGAAAGTACTTACTGTTTTCTTCTTGAATTCAGATAGCTCATGTAACTGACAGTACTTTTTGAGAAGTAAAATGATATTCAGCCCTTGAATTTAGAAATGCTGCAAAATAGTTTGTAGAAACAAAAGAAAAATCACATCAGAACAAGAAGAAGGATTGAAGAGCTTGTAGAAACAAGATCAGCCACCATCCCTGGCATTTTGGAGGACAAAAAAGCTGTCAAAGACACTGAAATCTCTTTAGAAAGGGGGCAAAGAGGAGGCTTCAGGCTTGGAAGAGGGGCAGTTCGTGAGATTGCTTCAGGGTGTATATTTAGCTTTCATTGGTTTTCCCCAAGTTTTCTTAAGCTGAGAGAAAAATCAGGGAAACTGTCAGCTATTAATCAAGTTCTCATCTCCTGGGGGGAGCATTCGCCCCAGGAAGTATGCTCTGATTTCCCCCATGTCTAACTCACAGCAGGTTGGCCTCCTGAGCCGCTTACTATAAACAGCCCATTGATTTCCTGGGCTGGCTGCAGAGGTCACATATTTTTATATTTGGACTGCCTGTCGTGTCTTTCTCCAACTGGAATCTCTCAAGTGCTTAGAAAAGGGGCGTGTTATTTGATAATAATAATTGTAAAAAAGAAAAGGGTTGAGAAACTCATTTTGCACGCTGTTCCAAAAATGTATCTTACCAATTTAGTTGAATTACTTTATACTTATGTGATAAATGTATAAAATCTGTCATAATGACCACATTAATACAACCCCAAAATACACGGATGCAATCCCCTATTCATCAGGAAAATCACTTTCAGTGGTGTGTCATTTATTTTGATATTTACTTCACATGGCTAAATATGATGGTTACATATTACCACTGCAAGGCTTTTTATAGATGCCCACTCCCTTGAAAGATCATTGTGGTTCAGCACCTTTTATTATCATCCTTCACAGCCACCACCGCCTCTCTGACAAGCAGAGACGCAAGAATGTATTAAGGAACATATTTACTGTTAACATTATTAGGCCATCCAAATGCTGTTCACAGCTGAGCATTTCTGGGATATGTTTTCTCCTATGATCACAACTTTATGGAGTAAATATTTTTTCTGGTTTAAGTTTATACTCATTTAATTTCAATCAATTCCAAACTCTACTAGTAGCTCAGTGTGAATGCTGGGATTTAATAATTTCATCTTCTTGGGGAGATAACGTGAATCAACCTCCTGACTTATATCGAGAAGGAAGGGAAAATAGAGAAAAAGACAGAGAGAGACCTACTTCTACATATCAATGGAGACTTTCCCCTTTCAGTTTCAGATAGAAAGATGAAGAGGGAAGGAGAGAAGAAGAGAAATTCTGGGGAGTCAGGTGGTAGCACAGAGGGGTAAGCGCAGGTGGCGCAAAATACAAGGATGTAAGGAACCCAGTTCAAGCCCCGGCTCCCCACCTGCAGGGGGTCACTTCACGGGCGGTGAAGCAGGTCTGCAGGTGTCTGTCTTTCTCTCTCCCTCTCTGTCTTCCCCTCCTCTCTCCATTTCTCTCTGTCCTATCCAATAATGACAATAATAATAATGACAACAATAAAACAACAAGGGCAACAAAAGGGAATAAATAAATAAATATATTTTTAAAAAAAGAGCGAAGTTCTATTAAACCAAGCTTCCTGGGGTCCCTATAGGGTGCTCCTACACGGTGCTTGGGACTCAAACCTGAGTCCTCACAGACATAAAATATGCACTCTACTGGGTGGGTTATTTCTCCCCTCAGCCCTCTGGGCCTTCTTACTGTGCTCTCCCATTTGGATGAGCATATCTGTCAGTAGTTCTCGGGAAGAAGTTTTTTTTTTTTTTTCTGAAACTTGGCATATTTGAGCCATATTTTTATGTCACCCTCCGTTTAGAGCAGTGAGACTATGACTATTTATCTATACTGACAATAGTTTTCCTTCAGAACTTTGAAGACTTTGCTCTGCTGTCTCCTAAACTTCCGAGCGTTGTTAAAACAGAAGTCACGCTACTTATCAGCAAAGATCTTCTGGAATCACTTCTCCTCTTTAGAAGCTTCTGATGGTGTTGCTTCACTGTGGTGAAGCTGCAGTCACACTCCGCGATCTTGCTCTGGTTCTTTCAATCTGCAAACCCAAGTCTTGCTTGTCTAGAAAATTTTCTTGCTTTATGTCTTGATTCATATTTTCACATTTCTTTCTCCCTTTTCATGGAAATATTTTTTTTCCTGGATAAAAAATGCTACTTACTGTCTTAATCTTATACTTTCCCCCACTTTTCCTCCCTCTCCTTTTTATGTTTCCTCTTTATTTCCAGAGTCAGAGTCTTACATATGAGTAATTTCACCATTTTTATTTATTTATTATTTATTTATTTATTTAAATATTTATTTATTTCCTTTTTGTTGCCCTTGTTTTTATTGTTGTAGTTAATATTGTTGCTATTGATGCCATCATTGTTGGATAGGACAGAGAGAAATGGAGAGAGGAGGGGAAGACAGAGAGGGAGGAGAGAAAGATAGACACCTGCAGACCTGCTTCAGCGCCTGTGAAGTGACTCCCCTGCAGGTGGGGAGCCGGGGGCTCGAACCGGGATCCTTACTCCGGTCCTTGCGCTTTGCACCACGTGCACTTAGCCCGCTGCGCTACCGCCGGACTCCCTTTAATTTTTTTCCCCCTTTTTGTTGCCCTAGTTGTTGCAGCAGCCTCGTTGCGGTTATTATTGCCATTGTTGACATTGTTGACGTTGCTTTGTTGTTAAATAGGACAGAGAGAAATGGAGAGAGGAGGGGAAGACAGAGAGGGGGGGGAGAGAAAGACAGACACCTGCAGACCTGCTTCACCGCCTGTGAAGCGACTCCCCTGCAGGTGGGGAGCCGGGGGCTCGAACCGGGATCCTTACGCTGGTCCCTGCGCTTTGCGCCACGTGCACTTAACCCACTGCGCCACCGCCCGACCCCCCCCCCCCCCTTAAGATAGAGGGAGATGCACAGCACAAGAGCTGGCAGTATGACACTGCATGGGAGACGCTATGGCACAGATAGGAAGGACTCTGCTCTATTTAAACCATCATCTGTGTTGGGGATTTAATAATGATGAACAAGACTGTGTGTGAGATCACAGGAGTACAATTCCACACAGTTCCCACCACCAGAGTTCCGTGTCCCATCCCCTCCATTGGAAACTTCCCTGTTCTTTATCCCTCTGGGAGGATGGACCCAAATTCTTTATGGGGAGCAGAAAATGGAAAGTCTGGCTTCTGTAATTGCTCCTCTGTTGGACATGGGAGGTTTCTTTGTTGTTGTTTGTTTGTTTTTGTTTTCCAATTCTCCTATGGATGGAGCTCCTTATCGCTCATTCCTGAAATGTCTGGGAAATCAGTGTGCAGACTGCAGTGGGTGCCTCTCGGGTTTCTTCAGTGCCAGTTAGGGGTTCATTTTCTTTGAATCGCTGAATCACTTGTCACCCTTTCGCTTTTTCACTGTCACATTTTTGTTATTATTGCCTCCTCTTCAATGTTCCGCCATTGAAGCTTTAGTTCACCTTTTACACTTATTCCTCCTAACATTACTTTGGGTTTTCAGAGTGAGATAAAGTTACAGGTGTAGTTTAACATACCATCTCTTAACGAGAGTGATTATAAACTTGGTGGCTTTTCTGCTCTCAGTATCTTTTTCTGTAAAAGGAGAGTGAAATAATAGACAACCTACACTGCTTTTTAAATGATATGATCAGTATCATCTGTAAGTCCCTATGAACTGTATTAAGTGTTTAAGACAGATCTCATTTCATTCTTCTCATTCTTCTGCAGGGCAGCTATTGTTACCCTTTTAACCTGAGCGGAAGCGGAGGATCATGGACATGTATTCTCAGGTCAAAACAGCAGGGGTGGAATTGGAACTGTCACTGAATATCATGTGATCACTGAAACTGTTTGAAGGGACAGAGGATAAGAACAAGAAAGCAGTTCTCAAGAGATGATTCTAATTGCTGGTCAGATAACTACACAAACAGAGGAACAGAGGACGAGGCAGGAATGACACACCCCAGTTTCTGCAAAGCAAACAGTTAAAAAAAAGTGTAGTTCTATGATTAGGGAAATAGTATGAAACCTAGACATTTAATCAAGATTTCAGGACATCAAATTAGATTTCTTGGTCAGGAAGCATATAATACAAGTCATTATCTAATCACATAGCCCCATTTTAAAGGTTAAATACTGATTTTCTTATCTTAGATATCCTTGAGCATCTTATTAGCTTTATGGTTGCTCTTCTATCTTAAAGTAGCACTGGAAAACAAAAGTGAGCAGAAAGTGTCTGTTAATACTATCTCCTGTTATCTGTCTCTTCCACTAAGCTATGAGGTTCATTCTAAAGAAAAAATATAGGTAATTTTGGAATTTATAATCTCTTGTTTCCTCTGTTCTGTCACTTTTACCTTCTATGCTTTATCTAATAATATAATAATATAATATTTAAGATTTTGTGAAAATTTTGGTGGCTGTCTGTGGGAGTATAGATATGGGACTAAGGGGCCAGATGGTGGCACACCTGGTTAAGTGCACACACTACAGTGGGCAAGGACCCGGGTTCAAATCCCGGGTCCCCACCTGCAGGGGAAAAGCTTCACAAGTGGTGAAGTAGGACTGCAGGTGTCTCTCTGTCTCCTTCTCCTGTCTCTAGCTCCCCTCAACTCACAATTTTTCTCTGTCTCTATTAATAATAATAATAATATGAAAATATACCTTGTATTCCTACAATTCTGTAACTCACTATTAATCAGAAATGAAAAATGACAAAGAAGAAGCAAGGAAGGAAGAAAGGAAGGAAAAAAAGGAAGGAAGAAAGGAAGAAAGAAAGAAAGAGGTAGGGAAGTGAGAGAGAGGAAGGAAGGAAAGATGGAAGGAAGGAAACAGGCACATCAATTTGTCATATTACTTAGGTAGATCTTTATCTTGGCAGAAGGCTTAATGGAGTTTCCCAGAGGCTTACCTAAATTGTCCTTATATGCTTTTCTCTTCACCAGTAAGTGAGAGTCAGAAACAAGATAATTTTGGGTCAGAGAGAGATCTGCATGTTAAAACAGAGTCTGCTTGTCTTAGGCCTGCAGGTTTATTACCCAGCACCACCACTGAATGCACACATCACAGTGTACAAAGACCCAGGTTCAAGACCCTGCTCCCTCGGGGGAAAGCTTCACAAGTGGTGAAACAGGGCTGCAGATGTCTCTCTGTCTCTCTCCTCTCTATCTCCCTCTGCCCTCTCAATTTATTTCTATCCAAAATAAGTAAAGATTAAGAAAGAAAAGAAAAACTTTTGTCAGCAAAAATGCTAACCATCATCAGAGGCTTCAAAAAGTCAGTCTTTATGCTAATGAGAGTCTAGCCTCAATATTGATGGATGTTGACTAGGACAATTGCTTAATATGAAAAAGCAAGGAAGTTTGCCATGTTGAGTGAATCTCCCTTTCAAATGTTTCCCTTCTGCCTGTGATGCTATTTGATAGCTTCTTACCCATAGCAGAACTTTAAAAAAAAAAAAACTGGAATCAATCTTCTCTAAGCCTGCCAATGATATATCAAAAATGTATGCAATATGTAAACCCTTTGGTACCATTTCAACAGCATTCACAGCATCTTTACAAGCAGTGGAATCCATCTCAAGAAAACTAGTCCTTTTCTCATCCATGAGAAGCACCCCTCCCCCCATTCCTTTGATGCCCCCCTTACTTTTGATGTCAAGAGGTACGTGACTCCTTCCTTTCCCTCAGACCCTTGGACTACATTGTAAAGTTAGTAACTGGTTAGATTTAAACATTTTTCTGTGACAGGGAACAGTGAGGCAGGCGAGGCAGGTGGAAATGGAGAGAAGTGGGAGAATGGCCAGTTACTGATTAACTTCGCTGTCTTATACGGGACCACTCTGTCCCCAGAAACCACCAATGAGCAGGTCATCAGAACGGACATGATAATAATGGGGAAACTTGAAACGCCATATAAAGCACATGCCAAGACACTTGTGCACTGAAGAGTTGCCACAAACTCCCCATTTGCAAAAAACGCAATACCTACAAAATGTAATAAGGCAAAAACATGGTAAAATGAGGCATCCTTGTGTAGAGTTAATTTTTTTCTTCTTTTTTTTGTCTCATCTTGACAGTGATGCCTGTCTAGAAATATTCAGTTCAAAGTGCAAGATCTGAAAACTTTAAAATATCAAAGATAGAGAGAAAGTAAAGATGAGCTTTCTTTGATGTTAGCAAGGGAACAATTTCATTCCACTTCTTTTTATTTAAAGCACCAAGAAGCTATAGTGAATATATAGTGGCCACCAGAGTGCTCTGATGAAATCTTCCCATATCAGTTTTATTATTATTATTATTAATTGTTATTGTTATTTTCTTGTTATACTATTCCATGAACTATTCTGAAAAGTGCTGCTGACGTTTTTATGTGGGAGACTGAGTGTCATATCTATAGCGTTACTTCTGGTATATAGAGAAAGCCCTGCTTGTAGGCAGGAAAAAGTCTGCCTCATGCTCTCCTCTCCCCAGGGGCCAGGGCAGACAGGCTATTCTGGTCAGGAAGGTGCTTCTGTATGGGCAGTTTATTTCCCCTAGTCCAGGATGCAGTAGTGGAAGGAAAGGACATGGCATGAGCTGTTTCCTTAGAGGGCCCCTCACTGCAAAGCAGCCCTGGTCCTCTGCCCACACACCAGAGGGAAGTCAAGTCACAGGGAGATCTGTGTCCTTGGCCAAAGAGAATACAAAGGGGACCATACACTCTGCAGAGAGGACACATTCTGGCAATAAGACAATTGCTAGAGACTATAGCAGGTAACTGTGTATCTACTGTTTCTGAAGCACAGGTGTGAAGATGGAATATTTCCTGCAACAGTAAATGTGTTCAGATCATCAGTGTAGAATGCAACTTGCTACTGAACCCATGACTGAGTAGTAGACGCTTTTTGAGAATGTCTATCCACATAAAATAGAAAAAAAAAAGTTAAAAATCCATCCAACGGAAATCCGTCTTTATCAAAGTGTAACCTATTTTCAATTTGTGGACTTAGTTCCATCTTATAAAAGTAAGTAGTTATTGAGGGTCGGTTGTCACTGACATCTTTACAAAGCAGAGGGGTAGAAAAGACAAAAATTATTATTCTAATTTTGCAGGTGAGCACACAGGAAGAGCTTGCCATGGTGAGCTATGAAATTTTACTAGCTATAGACAACTGACAGCAACTCAGTAAACCCAACAAGATGAGTCTGGTGAAAAAGGACCAGAACATCGGTTCAAATCTTTCCACCTAAGTGGTAACTGGACCCTTTTAGGTACTTCTTTTTAAAAAATATTTATTTTCTCTTTTGTTGCTCTTGTTATTTTTATTGTTGTAGTTATTATTGTTATTGATGTTGCCCTTGTTGGATAGGACACAGAGAAATGGAGAGAGGAGGGGAAGACAGAGAGGGGGAGAGAAAGAAAGACACCTGTAGACCTGCTTCACCGCCTGTGAAGCGACTCCCCTGCAGGTGGGGAGCCGGGGGCTCGAACTAGGGTCCTTGCGCTTTGCTTGTGTGCTTAACCCGCTGCGCTACCACCCGACTCCCTCTTTTAGGTACTTCTATCTCACCTCCACCTGTATAAAATCCCAGCAAAGAAGTTTGTGCATACTATGCAGCTATCAAGAACAATGAACCCACTTTCTCTGACCCATCTTGGACAGAGCTAGAAGGAATTATGTTAAGTGAGCTAAGTCAGAAAGATAAAGATGAGTATGGGATGATCCCACTCATCAACAGAAGTTGACTAAGAAGATCTGAAAGGGAAACTAAAAGCAAGACCTGACCAAATTGTAAGTAGGGCACCAAAGTAAAAACCCTGTGGTGAGGGGTAGACATGCAGCTTCCTGGGCCAGTGGGGGGTGGGAGTGGGTGGGAGGGATGGGTCACAGTCTTTTGGTGGTGGGAATGGTGTTTATGTACACTCCTAGCAAAATGTAGACATATAAATCACTAGTTAATTAATATGAGAGGGGAAAAATCAATTGTATGTCTCAAAGTTTTTCAAAACACAAACTGAATATTTTTAATATATAGGCTGTGTATTTAATATGTGGACTCTCTCAAAAGCCTAGACCAAGTAGATTAGAAGCATCCAATAGCACAGCTATATACAAGATACTGGGTACTGTACAGCAAACCCTAACAAAAGGACTTTTCAAAGTTAACCCAATTACCAAATAATGTGATGATAACATTAACTATCGATTGTCTTTTTGAACCCTAAGACAGCAGGAACCTCACATCTCCACTATAGAGCCCCCACTTCCCCCAGTCCTGGAACCCTTGGATAGGGCCCACTTTCCCGTATGCCTCTCCCAATCCATATAAAATAATATTGTATCTGCCGATCACAACGTAACCAACACAACGATTACCACCTCAACATGCTTCACCTCAGACTGTGTCCAGAGACTTCACGTGTGGAATGACAACCCTTCAGCTTCATTACTCAGGTGAGACCTTTCCTTTTATAGTACACTCTAATTTCATCTCAGGTGGTTCACTTTCTAACAAAGTCCCAAAACCCAAATATACACCAGTTTCTGTGAGAGAGAGCTTATGTTCACACGTATCCATAAACTACTGCAAAATATATACCTGAAAGCAGAAGTACACTAGAGTTTGCAGTGAGTACCTCCCTAACACTTCCTCTCCACTATTCCAAGCTTTGGGTCCATGATTGCTCAACAATTTGTTTGGCTTTGTATGTTAACTCTCTTTTCAATCACCAGGTTCCAGATGCCATCAGGATGCTGGCCAGGCTTCCCTGGATTGAAGACCCCACCAATGTGTCCTGGAGCTCAGCTTCCCCAGAGACACACCTTATTAGGGAAAGAGAGAGGCAGACTGGGAGCATGGACCGACCAGTCAACGCCCATGTTCAGCGGGGAAGCAATTACAGAAGCCAGACCTTCTGCCTTCTGCAACCCACAATGACCCTGGGTCCATGCTCCCAGAGGGATAGAGAATGGGAAAGCTATCGGGGGAGGGGGTGGGATATGGAGATTGGGTGGTGGGAATTGTGTGGAGTTGTACCCCTCCTATCCTATGGTTTTGTTAATTAATCCTTTCTTAAATAAAAAAAAATTAAAAAAAAGAAGTTTGTGCAGATTATATGCTAGGATTTGATTTTAAAAACATTAGTCAGAATTGGGTGGTAGTGCAGTGGGTTAAGCACAGGTGGCACAAAGTGCAAGGATGCTGGAAGGATCCCAGTTCGAGCCCCCGGCTCCCCACCTGCAGGGGAGTCCCTTCACAGGCGGTGAAGCAGGTCTGCAGGTGTCTGTCTTTCTCTCCCCTTCTGTCTTCTGTTTTTCTTTCCATTTCTCTCTGTCCTATCCTACAACAACGACATCAGTAACAACAACAGTAATAACTGCAACAATAAAACAACAAGGGCAACAAAAGGGAATAAATAAATATTTTTAAAAAAGAATCCACAAAAACATTAGTCAATGACAGCAGCTACAGATTTATCCTTAATGATGGATCAGGAAATGGTCGATTTCACACTACTTTCTTATTCAAATTCTTACAGCAATTCTGTGAGGTAGCTATAATTTTAATACCTCTATATAAGGAAACATGCACAGAGAGGTTAAGTGGCTTGCTCCAAAACACACAGGCTAGCAGCAGGAGGGTTAATATTTTATACCTTAATATGAACATTTCGGGATATTGATTTATATTCTGAGGGTAATGTGGGCAAAGCAAAGAATGAAAACTGCTTACGACCCTTTTTAATTAGACTGGGTGAACAAATTCCCAGGGCAATTAAACATTCATAGCAGTGATTTAATGCTTTTTGTAAAAGGCTTCAGAGTTTGCTCAGATGAGCTTTGTCTTGATCAGTGACTGGTTCTGACCCTCAGATTTAGTCAGCTACAAAGAGGGGCCCATGTCCTCATTCTTCCCTTTCTTTTATTCTGTTCAGGTGAGAACGGGAGTTCACTGATGAACGTTGAAGTGACCCGGCTTCTTCTGGTCCTGTGAAAAGCTAATGATATGTTGTTGTTTTATTTTCACTCATTCTATTCTATCTGGTTTCCTGTATACACATTCAGCCAGTGAGTAAAGTTGTGAAGTCTTGGATGAAAAATTCTATTTGCTCCTCTCATGACTGAAAGGAGGTAAGGGAGAGTCCAGTGGTGTGTGTGTGTGTGTGTGTGTGTGTGTGTGTGTGTGTGTGTGTGTGTGTGTGTGTGTGTGTGTCAGGGACCTTCGTACTACTATGCCGAAGTCCCTCATTGCTAAGTCTCTCTCTTTTTTCTTTCCTCCTTTCTCCCAGATTTTATTTTGGATAGAGACAGAGAGACTTTGAGGGAGGGAAGACAACCTAGAGAGGGAGAGAGACACCTACCAGCAGCACTATATATATGTCAACACTGCTGAAGCTTCCACCCTGTATGTCGGGACCAAGGGCTTGAGCCTGAGTCCTTGCAGAGTGCAGTGTGTGTGCTTAACTAGGAGAGCTAGCTGGGCAAGTGGCCCCAAATCTCTCTGTTTCTAACTTCTCTCCTTCCCTCCTTTCCCCCTGCCCCATAGAACATGGATATGCTATCTTTTATCTCAAAGAATGCATCAATGTGGAAACCTACACAAAAGTGCTGATTTATACTTTTCATATATTGTCTCAAAATACCCTTTTGTGATCTCAAGTCACCTCTAAATATGGAGAGTGAAACAATTCCTGAAGAAAAAAACAGGAGTAAAAACAAAACAAAACAAAACAAAACAGTGAGGAGCTAGGAGGTGGCACACCTGGCTAAGTGCATACAGCACAGTGCTTAAGGACTTGGGTTCAATCCTCTGGTTCCCACTTGCTGGAGGGAAAGCTTCATGAATGGTGAAGCAGGGCTGCAGGTGTCTGTCTCTTTCCCTCTCTATCTCCCCCTCCCTTCTCAACTTCTGTTTCTATCCAGTAGAAAATAATAATAATTTTAAAAACCAGTGATAGTCATTTTTTCTTTATTTTTTTTATTGCCACCAGGGTTGTTGTTGTTGTTATTATTATTACAGACTCATTGCTGGGGCTCCTTGTGTGCATTACAAATCCACTGCTCCTGGCAACCATTTTTCCTTTTTTTTTCTTCTATTTTATTTGATAGAACAGAGCAGGGGAGGGGGAGACAGAGAGGGACAGATAAAGATAGACGCCAGCAGACCTGCTTCACTGCTTGTGAAGTGTCCTTGCTGCGGGGGGGGGGGGAAGGGGTCCAACTGGGTCATAGCACGAGGTCCTTGGTCCTTGTATATGGTGGCGCATGAGCCTGACAGCTTAACCGGGAGCCCCACCGCTGGGCCCCTCATTTTTTTTCTGTGTTGACTCCAGCAAAATGGCTCCAGTTAAATGACATTGGAGGGTATTTAAATGATCTTTATGCCTGTAAGCTTTCTGGTAGTGGTGATGACTCTCTAGGAAATTTTCTCCACATGCACTTAGCCTCCAAATTCAACATAATATTTCATAGAGGTAGGGGTGTGTTATGCCTGGATCACTTTTCTTCTTCTTCTTCTTCTTCTCCTTCTCCTTCTCCTTCGCCTCCTTCTCTTCCTTCTCCTTCCCCCTCCTTCTCCTTCCTCTTCTCTCTTTTTCTTCTTATTGTTATTATTATTATTATTTTACTTTAGTGGGATCTGGACCAGTTTCATGAACAAAATTACTGCTACCCGAGATGCTGTCACTCTATAAGGTCAGCTAGAGTTCTATCCACACACCTGGCAAGGGGGGATTTTGCCAGGGCCCATGTCTTATAGGGTCCTGAGTACCCCAGACCGATAACAGTGAGTTTATTAAGGGAATTGTGGTCATCTCTGTCACTATATGCCTGGTGCCAGCGCTGAAGGAGTATAAAACACGATTCTAAATACCAGTCTCAAAACCAGGCCGCAGACAAAGGCTTCACCACAGCTTAGCTTGTGTCCCTATCTGTGGGACAGCACTGAAGGTGTTAGTGTGTGTGAGTGTGTGTGTGTGAGTGTGTGAATGTGTGTGTGTGAGTGAGTGTGAGTGTGTGAATGTGTGTGTGTGTGTGTGAGTGAGTGTGAGTGTGTGTTTGTGTAAGTGTGTGTGGTGTGTGTGTGTGTGTGTGTGTGAGTGTATGTGTGTGTGTGTGAGTGAGTGTGAGTGTGTGTGTGTGTGTGTGTGAGTGTGTGTGTGTTGCTGCTCTGTGGATGAGTGTGTGTGTGTGTGTGTTGCTGCTCTGCTCAATGGAAAAAGCACTGAATTCAAACATCAAATTAGTTACCTTTAAAGTTGTAAATATTTATTATTTTTCTGAGAGGACAGAAAAAAGACTAGAGTAACCCTAACTCTGGTACATGTGATACCAAGATTGAACCTGGCATGCAGGCAAATCCTTTATCACTGAGGTATCATCTGAGCCCCTAAAAGTCAAATTAATTAAAAAATAAAATCTTTCCTCTCAGATGGCCAGAAGATCATACATGGAAAATCAGTAGTGTTTAATGCCGAACGTCAATTTTTCTGTTTTTCTTTATGCGCCAATCTCTGATTCTACCGGGTGTGACTCATCACTTTAGTATTTGCACTTAGCTAAAGGTGCTCACTGAGGAATTTATTACAAAATGAAATAGTTAAAATCACAGTTAAATGGTAAACATGAAGTTACAGCACATGTGGGATATGACACTGTTTTTCCTGACCACGAGGCAGACATTAAATGCTAAAATTGCTCTGAAAAAATTAATAAGGTACATTTAAAATTTCAAATATTAAATACAAATTAAAAACCTTTTTATGAAACACTTTCATTTAAATGGCAGTACTAATAAACAATTTATAATTGGCATTGTAATTCCAATAACTTAGAAACATTTGGAAAACAATAACTATAGGAATATAATTTTACCATTCTGATATATATATTTTTTCTTTTGATGAAAATACAGACTCAAATTTGTATTATAAGAATATATACGGGGGCTGGGCAGTGGTGCACAGGGTTGAGCACACATCTCACTAAGTGCAAGCCCCCACTCTCCACCTGCAGGGGGCCACACTTCCCAAGCAGTGAAGCAGGTCTGCATCTGTCTGTCTTTCTCCCTCCCTATCATCTGGCCCCAATTTCTCTCTGTCCTATAAAAAGGGGGGGGGAAGTATGGCTGCCAGGAGGGGTGGATTTGTAATGCCAACACCTTGCCCCAGCGATAACTCTGGTGGCAATAAAAAAATAAAAGAATATATATATATTCCCAGGGTTGTCAAATGTTCTATATTTGTATTGTCCAATGTGGTGGTCACTCGTGCACCTGGTTACTAAGTTGCAGTAGAGATAGTACCACTCAAACTATACTTTCAGGCATCATTTCTTTTTCTTTTCAACTTTATTTATTTATTGAATAGAGACCGTTTGAAATGGAGAAGGGGGTGATAGAGACAGAGAGACACCTGCAGCCCTGCTTCACTACTCGCAAAGCTTTCCCCCTGCAGGTGGGGACCAGGAACTGGAGCCTGGGTCCTCGTGCATTGGAGCATGTGTGCTCAACCAGGTGTGCCACCACCCTGCCCCTCAGGAATCACTTCTACAATTCTTTATGAACAAAACTGAGGGAAGTATGTATGTAGGTGTTCCAGACAGAACTGCATAGCTTCAGGCCATTGCTGTCACTGGAACACAACTTATTTGACAACCTCAATTAAAGCAATGAATCAGTGATTTTACTAAAGTAAAGGGGAAATCAATTTTATGCAATACATATTTAACAATGTATGAATTATGTATGTCTTTTGAAATTATCCGTAGAGTCACATACACAGTATGAATTGAAAACACTGATATGCATAATTATGTACTCAATTGTTTTTGAGATTTTGCTGATTTGGGGCATACATGTCTTTAAGCATTTCTATCTTTCAATCCTGCTAGAATTTCCAACACACACACACACACAAATATGAGACACAAAAATTTATGAAGTAGATAAGAATTTACTGCCGACTTGCAGTTTGGCTGGTGGCTCAATAGTTAGAACTCATGCAGGGGCCCAGGCCGTGGTGCATCTGGTAAAGCAAACAGATTACAGTGCCCAAGGACCCAGGTTCAAGTCTCTGGTCCCCACCTACATGGTGGAAACTTCCAGAGTGGGGAAGGTCTACAGGTGTCTCTCTGTCTCTTTCCCTCTGTATCTCCACACCAGCCAGTCCCTGTTCAGGGCACCATTATGCCGGGCTAGCTTTGCGGGCGAGAGACAGATGACCAGGGACTCATGGCTGAGCTGGGAAGCAGTATCTCTTTATTCATGGGGAACGCAGCACAATCTGAGTCAAACTATCCCTAATCACTATCCTGACCTTATATATACTCGCCAAGCAGGGTGGAAACAGGATGTGACATAGAGAGGGTGGAGCGAAAAAAGACTGGTTGAAATCAGGGTGTACTAGGAGAGGGGGTGGAGCAAAAAGAGAGTATGAACCAGCGGGATTAAACCAATGTCCTGGAGGCAGGGTGGTGCTTAGTTAACAGTGGTTATGTAAACAGAATACAGTGTTAAGCAGGGGGGATTAAACCAATGAAACCGAAGGGGTTTTAGAAGCAGAATTAGAAGCATACCAACACACTCCTCTCCTCAATTTCTCTCTGTCTCTATCCAATAATAAGTAATTCTAGAAAAAGAAACTCAGGCTGTGCATGAGTGATGCCCCACTGGTTCACAGCACAGCACACGACTAGATGATGCTGTGGTTGCCTTTCTCCCTCCCTCACATAAAATCAAAATCAACAGATCTTAATAAAGATGAATTTTTCTGGCTTGGTCAATAACTGAACTGTTTAGATTGACAAAAAGATTAATTTGTTCTAATCTTCACCAAGTGTACCAAATGTTTGGGTCTGGTCTGATAGCACCTTTCACTCTTGACTAGACAATTTGATTTCTTCACCACTATTCCTAGGAAGCCAGAGTAGATAGATTAAAATGAACAATAAAACAAACAAACAAAAACTTCCATTGTTGGAGGAAGGATAAAATAAAACATTTTACTGGGAGACCTCCCACAGTCTCAGGAACTCCATTTATTCATGTTCAATGGGAGCTTCCTCTTGACTGGAGCTTCTGTGGCCAGTACCTGTAAGATGAAGCAAATCAACAGGAATCGCCATGAATAGCCAAGGAGGCGAGGAACTGCTGGCTAAAGGCCCGTCACTGTTTGAAGTGTTCACTGCCAGTTAGTGAGTGTCGTCAGTTTGACATTGTAATGGGTAGAGAATAGAGATAAAACATTTCATTAAACTTCTCACCAGCTTTAAGTAAGAAGAGAAGGGAGAGGATACCTACAAGTCATCAACCTAGCCGTGTCTGGGGTCTGGCTCTCCACTGACTCAGGGATGCAAGACAAGGGCAGTGTACCTCCCTACTCCAGCCTCCGGCATGTTCCCCAGCCCCTGGCCTCTCTCGGGCTTTCTTTTCTTTTCTTTTCTTTCTTTCTTTCTTTCTTTCTTTCTTTCTTTCTTCCTTCATTTATTTTTTTCTCTTCTTTTAATTATTTGTTTATTACTAGAGAGAGACAGAGAGAAATTGAGAGGGAAGGAGGAGACA
>NC_080171.1:119664309-119706809 GCF_950295315.1 Erinaceus europaeus | reverse complement strand
GGCTTGCCTCTGGTTTCATTTTCTGGTATTCGTGTAAACAACACGTCTCAAAAAGGGGATGCTTCAAAAAACCCTGCTTCCGTCTAGAAGATGGAAGAGGAATTTACTTACCTTGCTCTTTGTAGCTTCTACAGACCTCCTTTATGTCTTGGTGCATAACTCTTTCTCCCTTTTCTTAAAACACATCACTATATCCTCAGCTTCTGTGTTCCTGTGTCCTGCATTCAAGCCTCACACATAGTTTCCTTTTATAAGGATTCTTCTTATTGCATTGGCCCACCTGAATAGTCTGAAATGATCTTCTCATCCCCAGACCCTTATTTTAATCAGATTGACAGACTCTTCAATTTGTATGATTACATTTACAGACCCTGGTGACTAGGGAATAGACATCTTTGGGGACCTCTGTCTGCTTTCCCATCCTGGTGATTTGATAATGTTGCTGGTAGAGGTTCCCATCATGCCTCTGTAATCTCCTTTTATCTTTCCTATTGTTCCCTCTTATAAAGGAGAATTAGTTTTGTCCAGTTTGGGGGGCTTAGGTGATAGATATGTTTATGTATAAGTTTATTTTTCTGTTCAATCTGTGGGACTTTTTTATTTTCTATGAGACTACCATTTTTAGAGTCAACAGCTATTTCTTGAGTTTTTTTTTTTTCTTTGTTTCAAACAATAGATTAAGTTATTTGTCCAACCATGAGAACTTCATTAGGGAAATAGTGACTTACCAGTACAAGTTAAGTTGTCACACATGGGCATAGTTTCGTATCTTTCTTTGATGGGCAGATACTCCCACTGCCAGTTCACTACCTTGAAGCCTTTATCATCTGTTAGGAGATCGTTACTGCAATCTAACATGTTTTATTATTGATTTTTATTTGCTAGGTGTCTTCAGAATCCTTCAATTCCTCTCTCTCTCTCTCTCTCTGTCATTTATTACAATGATTTTTGAAAAAAGAAAAGTTGACATTAGTTGTTTCCCTGTTCTTTTCCTTCAATCCATTGCTATGTCTATAGGTACTCATGTTCCCTTTTTGCCTAAAGCCCTTTCATTACTGGAGTCAGGATGAAATCTAGCCCTCAACATGGCACGGTCTTTGGAGCTGCCTGCATTGTGCTTCTCTTTTTCTCATATCACCTCTAGCGCTTCATCCCCTGAAACATTTTTCTCTTTTTTTTTTAAATTAAATTATCTTTATTGGACAGAAACAGTCAGAAATGGAGAGGGTTAGGGGAGATAGAGATGGAGAAAACACCTGCAGCCCTGCTTCATCACTCGTAAGCTTTACCCCTGCATGAGGGGACCAGGGGACTCGAACCTGGGTCCTATCACATTGTAACATGTGTGCTTAACCGTGTAAGCCACCACCAAGCCCCTCCTGACACATTTCTGTTCTAGTGTGTGAGATAAATTATACTCCCCCTGACTCTTACAGAACTCTTCTGGCTCACTGACATCTGTTTCTTTTCCTTCATTGTCATGAAATATTTTCAAAATTTTTTTCTTAGTGATTTAATGGTGATTAATGACTGTAAGGTAAAAGGGATACAATTCCTTACAGTTCCCACCACCAGAGTTCTGTCCCCTGCTCTCCATTAGAAGCTTTCCTATTCTTTATCCCTCTGCAAATATGGACCAAACTTCTTTTTAGGGTTCAGAAGTAAGGCGTTCTGGCTCCTGAAATTGCATCTCTGCTGGAAATGGACGTTGGCAAGTGGATCCGTTCCCCCATCCTGTTTCTGTCTTTCCCTAGTCAGATAGGGCTCTGGAGAGGTGAAAAGGAAGTCTTTTTGTCCCCCCAGTCTAGAGGTCAAATGTTATTTGTATGTCCAGTTAGGTTCGGGATGGTTCTTCTGATTCCATGCTCTCTGCCTATGGTAGAGTACCTGGCTCATCAACAATCTTTGCTTCGTTGGTTAAATCAGTGCTGAGATCCATGTAGTAGTGGATAGGTTGCTAACCTGAAGGTTTAAGCAGGACTTTTGGTTTGGTATGAACTCTAAGCTAAAATGACTCCTAGCTAACACAGAGATTGTCCGTCCTTTATGCCATTTCTCTGAGAAGTTCAGTCTCATTTAATATGTGCTTAACTACACAGAATTAAAAGCAAAGATCTTGGGGGCCTGGTGGTGGCACACCTGGTTAGGCACACATGTCACAGTGCATAAGAACCTGAATTCAAGCCCCCTGGTCCCCACCTGCAAGGGGAAAGCTTCATAAGTGGTGAAGCAGTGTTGCAGGTGTCTCTCTGTATCTCTCCCTCTCTGTCTCCACCTTCCTCTCAATTCCTGGCTGTCTCTATCCAATAAGTAAATAAATAAAGATAACTTAAAAAATAAGAACTATGTGTTTAAAAGGAAAAAAAAGAGATTTCTCTTAAAAACAAAACAAAACGGGGTTGGCGGTGTTGGTATGCTTCTAAATTCTGCTTCTAAGACCTCTTCTGTTTCTTTGGTTTAATCCCCCCTGCTTAACACTGTATTCTATTTACATAACCACTGTTAACTAAGCACCACCCTGCCTCCAGGGCATTGTTTTAATCCCGCTGGTTCATACTCCGCCCCCTCTCCTTGTCACACCCTGATTTCCACCAATCTCTTTTTGCTCCAACCTCTCTACGTCACATCCTGTTTCCACCCTACTTGGCAAGTATCTATACAGCTGCTCTGTCACCAGAATCATCAGAAGCACTTCTCCAGGACTTCCATCTCTAACAGACTCTGGAGAGAGCCTATAAGCTGATCTGCACTGGCAGCCCCAGGATATATAAGGACAAGATTGTGATTAGAGATAGCTTGGATTGTGCTGTGTTCCACATAAATAAAGATATACTGCTTCCCAGCTCAGTCATGAGTCCCTGGTCGTCTGTCTCCCGCCTGCAAAGCTAGCCTAGCAGGGCAGTAGTGCTGTGGGTTAAGTGCACATGGCGCAAAGCATGAGGACCTGAATAAGGATCCCGGTTCAAGACCCCGGCTCCCAACCTGTAGGAGAGTCACTTCACAGGTGGTGAGGCAGGTCTGCAGATGTCTGTCTTTCTGTCTCCCTCTCTGTCTCCCCTCCTCTCTCCATTTCTCTCTGTCCTATCCAACTAAAACAATAGCAATGTCAACAGTAATAATAATGACAACAAGGGTAAAAACAGGGCAACAAAATGGGACAAGTTGCCTCCAGGAGCAGTGGATTCATGGTGCAGGCACCGAGCCCCAGCAATAACCCTGGAGGCAAAGAAGAAAGAAAGAAAGAAAGAAAGAAAGAAAGAAAGAAAGAAAGAAAGAAAGAAAGAAAGGAAGAAAGGAAAACAAAGGTCCATTTTGAGAACTCGTGTAACTTTAGCTGTGTAATTACTGATTTGAAACTTAATTTGAAAGAATAAATTTATGGCATGAAGGCAGCAAATATAATGTTCCTTTCTTCTCCTAGGAAAAGAAAAAGTCTTTTTAAACTTCAGTGCCCTTAGAACAGGTTTTCATGGTGCTGGAGGATCAATATACATAATTTAAAAACTGTTTGAATCAACCTTCTTTTTTTTTTTTTGTACATAAACACCATTCCCACTACCAAAAGATTGTGTCCTATCCCCGTCAACCTTCTTTTGAGACAGGTGTATTCTATTAGGGAAAATAACAGAGGCATGCTATAGAAATATTTACATTCTTACAAGATTCTGGTTTCAAATAAACAACTTGTTTAGGGGGCCTGGTCATGATCCAGCTGGGGAAGAGCACAAGTTATGATTTCAGAGGACCCTGGTTTAAGCTCCTGGCCCCCACCTGCAGGGGAGATGCTTCACAAGCTGTGGCTGCAGGTATGTTTCTTTGACACATCCCCTCTTACCTCATTTCTGTCTCTGCTTCTCTCTGTTTACATTGTAATAAAAAATAAGATAGAAATATAATCAAAATACAACTTGTTAAAAGAAAAACCGAAACGTATACATATGAAATCCACTTTTTAAAAAATATTTTTAAATTATCTTTATTTATTTATTGTATAGAGAAGCCAGAAATTGAAAGGGAAGGGGGAGCTAGAGAAAGGAGAGAAACAGCAGCCCTACTTCACCGATTCTGAAGCTTCCCCCCTGCAGGTGGGGACCAGGGTCTCAAGCCTGGTTCCTTGTGCACTGTAGTGTGTGTGCTTAACCAGGTGCACCACCACCCAGCCCCTGATAATAACTTTTCTTTAGAATTTAATTTGTTTTTTATAAAAAACTTTATAAAATATTTTTTCATTTTGAAAAAAAAAAGACAAACATAATTTTATAGAGCAATGAGTCTGAGTGATAATTTTATAGAGCAATGATACTGAGTGATACTATGGGGTATAAAAATACACACACACACACACACACGTATGAAGTTTCATATGTATAAAACAAAGACACTTTCTCCTGATGCTTTAGTTAAACTGCTGAATTGAAACTGCTTTTCTAAAGTTTTGTTGTCCTCTGTAGTTCCCATTTAGGAAATCTACCTTTTTTTTTTATACGGACACACAAGATATAAAAATACTTATCAGATTCATATTCTAGTTTATTACTTTTTAAGCTGTTAGTAGATTTGGATAGATTATACTGCAGATAATATTGGAGGAACTCTTCTTCTCCACTCCTGATGTTTCCTTCCTAGTGGCAGGAACCTTACTAGTGCAGCACTCCTGATGCTTTTTCTCTGCCCAAGCATTACTGCCTAGGAAGGAAGCTCTGAGCATGCACACAGCCCAACCCCTTCTGTGGGAGCTTATTCCCTATAGGAACCCTGTTTTCTCCATCCTGTGAGTTTTACAGCAGCACCCAGCATCTGGGAGGCTCTGAGTTTTTTTCTAGTGCAGCCTGTGGCTGGGTGGGTGAGTCTGTTTAATTCTGTGTGCTTAAGCATTAGCAAGCCCATAGTTACTGCACTCGAGCCATTTTCTGCAGTGTCAGAGTCAGCAGAAATAAAGATGGCATTTAGAGGGTCTATCTGCCTTTCTCTTTGAATTCATTACCCAGTGTGTCCAGATTTTAAATGGGGACATGTGATACCACTCATACGCTCACTCTTTTCATATATCTTTAAATTCTCCTGACAGCTGTGAAAATGAATTGTATATCCTCATCTTTATGGATTAAAAAAAATACACACACACAGAGAGAGAAGATCTAAGATGGTAAATCACTTTGAAGTTGGGTTTGGCACCCTGGTTGATGTAACTCCCAAACTCAAGTCCACGAGGACATACTGCCAAAGAAAATATCACAGATAAAAGCTTTAAAAGATCTCGCACAATATAAATTGCAGAGTAACACAGAGAAGTTTCAGTGCTTTGTAGCCTGGCATTTTCATGTCCATAAATATATTTTGATCGACTCCTATGGCCTTGAATTCACAGGTATTCATCTGCCTTGGTGCCACTGTCTGCTTTGACTTGATCCAAAGTATTCACTTCCTTTCTGACAATCTTGGGTTTTCTGTAGTGCTTCCTCTAATTAAAATTATCTTTTTCTACCATCCTTCACCACTGTCTCCTGGGTTTCTACTGATCCTTCGGGTCTCAAACTGACTTCCAGGTCCTCACAATCTAAAGTTGATTCATATTACATTTCTTTCTTTCTTTCTTTTGTTGTTGTTGTTATTACATCTTTATTTTATTCTTTAAAAATATGAAGACAGAGAGAAGCAGGTAGAGAGATGGAGGGAGAGAGGGACAGAGGGAGAGAGACACTTGCAGCCAGCTGCATTACTTGTGAAGAAGCCTCCCTCTGCAGTTGGGGACTAGGGGCTTCAACCTGGGTCCTTGTACATTTACCATTTGTGCCATTGTCCACCCCCACATTGGGTTTCTGCAATCATGTAAGATGCCCCTTTACATTACTGATCAGTGTTTGTGACTATGTATTAACTTCATGCCTGTATGTTCCATGAACTGAATCCCCATACACATATCAATCACTTTTCAGTAGGTTATTATCTTCACTTTAGTTTAAGACAGAATGTGATAGAATGGTTGACATATAAGGGGGGGTCCTATGTGGAATAAGTGGACGTAGAACTCAGTATCATGAATTTACCATATCTTAGATGATTTTCTTTCTAATACTTTCAAAGACATATCAAGTAGAACCCCTTTTTCTGTTAATTATAAGTGTGAGTCTTTCTCTCTCTATACACACACACTGCAAACTGTAGACTTTTGAGGCTTTAGCTGTGTACAGCTAAAAAGAAATGGATTTCCAATTGTGTATTGTTAAACATAGTTTATCGGTGATCATTTAAAAAAAAGATGATGAAACTTATTTTTTGCTCTTTGAACTATAGAATGTGACGAGGAATTTCATCTGCAGTGTGTCATATCAGTAATGTTAAGCATCTATTTCTGCATGGGGTTTTAAAAAATGTTTATTATTTTTTAAGTATTTATTTATTCCCTTTTGTTGCCCTTGTTGTTTTATTATTGTAGTTATTGTTGATGTTGTTGTTAGATAGGACAGAGAGAAATGGGGAAGACACAGAGGGGGAGAGAAAGACAGACACTTGCAGACCTGCTTCACCGCCTGTGAAGCGACTCCCCTGCAGGTGGGGAGCCGGGGGCTGGAACTGGGATCCTTATACTGGTCCCTGCGCTTTGTGCCACCTGTGCTTAGCCTGCTGCGCTACCGCCCAACTCCCAAAATATTTATTTATTTATTAAAAAGATGGAGAGAAATTGAGAAGGGAGGAGCAGCTAGAGAGAGAAAGAGACAGAGAGATACTTGAAGCTGTGCTTTATTGCTCCTGAACCTTCCCCCCCTCAGGTGAGAGCCAGGGCTTGAACCTGGGTCCTTGGGCACTGTGATGTGAGCTCTTAATCAGGTACTCCACTGCAGGTCCCCCTGCTTGGTTTTTGTATACCCAGAAATAATTTTAGAAAAATTGAATTAGTTCTTCAGACTTGTTTGAGAGGATATATCAAACTATGAATTTCAGATGTAATTGTTGATGAGTTGTTATTTGTTCTTAGTAGTGTAGTGTATGCTCAATTTTTTTTTCCTTGCTAAGCCTTAGAAGCAGAAAATGTTATGTAAAGAGCACATATTGATAGTTTGGGAGAAAGATGAGGAACTTTCCCATATGCTTTCTGTCACCTCCTGTTCAGTTAATTTAACAGAGTGAAGAAGTTGGCAGGTCAGAAAAGAAAGGACATTTCTGCATATTTAATGTGGTATCCCTCCATCTCCAAATGCTGAACATGACGAACTTTCTGTCTCCTGACCAGCTGTTCTTGGAACTGTCCGTGGCCGGTACACAAGTAAATGAAGAACTTTCTAGAAATAACATGGATACTAAGCTGTCAGGAGATGTCCTACTGCTGATCTAACAGCTGATATCATTTCTTTCTTTCCTATCTCTGTTCATTCCAGGGCATTGATGTCCGAGATACTCCTCTGAAAGAAACCAAGGTGACTAATTCCCGAAGGTTCATAGCTTCATTTAACATTGTCAACACAACAAAGCGAGACGCTGGGAAGTATCGCTGCATGATTCGCACTGAAGGAGGCGTTGGGATATCAAACTATGCAGAGCTGGTAGTTAAAGGTATTTAGTGTATTTTCATATATTCAAATAGTCTGTTGATGTAAACAAGTTATACAGCTGTGAGTTCATTATTTGTTTAAAGCTCAAACTTGTCTGTTTCTGAACAGTAGTTTGGTGACAGACTGTCTTGATGGATTGCATTTTAAGGACAAATTTTGCACATGAACAGTATTTTAGAAAAATGAATTTTATTTATGTGAGTTTAGTTGCTTACAAAGCCATGAATATGCTTTTGGCAACTTCTGCCCAATTTGTATAGAGAGATTACAGCCTATAAATTTTTCTAAGGGATGGATTTTTTTTTTTAGTGATAGAAAATCACTTAAAATGCAAATATTCACCAGCTAGGGTGTTTATGATAGCAGGGTGGTTAATAAAATGAAGCAGTGTGAGTGTTAAGAGTCCTCCCTCACATAACACAAGCCATGTTGATAAGACAGAGTTGACATTCGTAATACTGCATTTAAGTCTATTACTGTGTTTTGCATGACTGAAAATAGAGTCATTATATTCAGAAGGTAAGGGATAAGAATAAAAAAAAAAGAAAAGAAGTAATGCTGTGTGTGTGTGTGTGTGTGTGAGAGAGAGAGAGAGAGAGAGAGAGAGAGAAAGAAAGCTGAGAAGTTCATGCTAATGAACTACTAAGGCAGTTATTGGTCCTTGATAGAATAATTTGAATTTTTAACTGTACCAGGGGGCATTTTTATTTTTGTAGATTGATTTCATGAGACTAAGAAGCCAGAGCACTGCTTGGGCTTATGTAGCTCCAGGAATCAGCCTGGGAGCCTCACCTCTCAAGTCCTGTGCGATGTCTGATGAGCCACTTCCCTGGCTGCCAAAGAAGCATTTTAAAAATATTTATTTATGTTTTATAAAGAAGGCAGGGAGATATCAAAGAACTGCTCTGACACTGCAGTGCCTGTACTTAAACCTGAGTCTCCATAAATGCAAGCCTTGCTGCTGAAGCACTAGTTCTGTGGGCATGAACAGTGTTCTTCTCCCCTTGTGCTTCTGTCTCCTCTTGTGTAAAATAATGTTAATGATAATTATTTGAACTTACCTGTAGGGCAAATATTATGGTGCTACTTACCTATAGGACCATCAGGAGAATGTAATGCAGTAAAAATATAAATGACAGTTAAGACAGTGTGTATCTACACTATAATCCACCAGCAAAACCATATCAAGGTTGAGAAGCAGACTGGGGAAGGAAAAGAAGAGAACTAGCTAATTCTTATTTTTCTGCTATAAAATATTACATATAAAATATTAAAATATAGTCATGTGCCAGGATAGCCTGAGGGTACTTCCTCCGGAGCACGTGCTCTCTGGGTTGGAGAGAACTCAACTGAGAGAGCCAACCTAGGCTGCTGCGTGTGAGAGGGATCAGGAACTCGTGTCGGGATCAGGAACTCTGTCGGGCTAGCGTCACAGGAGAGAGACTCTGGGACTCGCGGAGCCGGAAGGCAATCCAATGTGTTTAATCAGAAAAGAAGATTCTTTTATACATCCCAAGAAGGAAGTGGTAGGGTGTGACTAGGAGAGGGGGCGGAGCAAAAAGAGAGTGTGAACCAGTGGGGATTAAACCAATGCCCTGCAGGCAGGGTGGGTCTCAGGTAAAACAGTGATTATGTAAATAGACCCCAGCCATTAAGTGATGGAGCAGGGGGCAGCTGGCGTACTGCCCAACAGTCATGCAACCTTTCAATGTCTGTGGGATCTTCTGTAAGTGGGTTCTTCCCTGGTCTCACTCACCATGGTACTGGCATGTGGAGTGCTTTCATGTGGTGTCTGGAGAGCCATTTCAGCTGTTGCCTGATATACTGGGAATACTCCTTAAAGTACTCTTATTCATCTCTTTCTTCTCAGACAGCGACCTGCGTGGGGGTGGGGGGGCAGGCGATCCGTCTCAGGGCTTAAACAGGGATATTTTCTTGCATTATAAAACGTGTTTATTATTGATTATTTGAGTTTTATCAAGCTGTGGATGGCTTCTGCCTTGCTTTAGAGCTTCTCTTTCCGCTTGCTACTTTGATAAGACTCATTACTGAGGTTCCCTGAACAGCAGCAGCGGTGGCCGTTATCATCTAGACTGTTCACTTCTCCTCCAGCTGAATGAGTCCATAGTGACGGTTTTTACAGAAAGTGGGTGATTCTGGAAATGCATTTGTGATGAGGAGAGCCATCATGTTGACCATATGTTTTTAAAATGATAATATCTTTAGACTATAACTGTAAGAAAATCAAGTTTAATGGTAGGGATAACTAGCAGCTTTGATCAGAGGCTTTCTCCACAAGGAGCTTGGTGATGCAGCACCTTCTAGAGAGAGCTTTTTTTTTTTTTTTTTATAAATTATTAATTTATCCCCTTTTGTTGCCTTTGTTGTTTTATTGTTGTAGTTATCATTGTTGTTATTGATGTCATCGTTGTTGGATAGGACAGAGAGAAATGGAGAGAGGAGGGGAAGACAGAGGTGGGGGGAGAAAGATAGACACCTGCAGACCTGCTTCACCGCCTGTGAAGCGACTCCCCTGCAGGTGGGGAGCCGGGGGCTTGTACCGGGATCCTTCTGCCGGTTCTTGTGCTTTGCGCCACATGCGCTTAACCCGCTGCGCTACCGCCCGACTCCCCTAGAGCTTTAACAAGCTGCTACTGGGCGGGTGAGGTAGTCCACTTGGACGCTGTGATACTCTGACATGTGCACAGTCCGGATTTCAGTACAGCCCCCACTTTATCATTCAAGGAAGGGAGGGAAGAGTAAGGAAGAAGAGAGGAAACAAACAACTCTTAATGAAAAACAGATCCTTTGATGTCTCTGTAGCATTTAAAAAGTGAATTTTCTTTTTAAATTTTTTTTATTATCTTTATTTATTGGATAGAGATAGCCAGAAATTGAGGGGGGGGGGGAGAGAGGGTGAGAGACAGAGAGACACCTGAAGCCGTGCTTCACCACTCCTGCAGGTGAGGACCGGGGGCTTGAACCTGTGTTCTTGTGCATTGTAATGTGTGCACTTAGCCAGGTGCACCACCACTTGGCCCCCAAAAAAGTGCATTTTCTTTTTTTAAAAAATATTTTATTTATTTATTAATGAGAAAGATAGAAGAGAGAAAGACCCAGACATCACTCTGGTACACGTGCTGCCTGAGATTTTACTCAGGACCTCGTGCTTGAGAGTCTAGTGCCTTAGCCACTGCGCCAGCTCGCTGACCACACACAAAAGTGAATTTTCTTAAGGTCTGTTGTAGAACTACATTATTGAACAGGCCTAGGTTTTAAATTGTGGGGTTTTTCACTTAAAATATTATTACTATTATTATTATTATTATTGTCTTTTTTGACACCAAGATTATCACTGGGGCTTAGTGTTGACATAATAAGTCCAGGTCCCCAGCAAACATTTTCCCTATCTTTTTCTTTGATTGAGAGAGAAAGAGAGAGAGAGAGAGAGAGAGAGAGAGAGAGAGAGAGGAGATACACTGGCAGCACTACTCCACTGCTTGTGAAGTTTCTCCACTGCAGGTGGAGACTGTGAACCAAGGCCTTTGTACATCTTAATATAAAGGCCACTCCCAAGCCCTCTTTACGCATTAAAAAAAAATGTAGTTAATTTCGCAAATGCTAGAATTGATGGGTTAATGAGGAGGACAGAGAAGTTTAGTATTTCACAAATTTGAATACTGTGAAACTATCAGCTTTCTCTCATTCGCCTAAGCAAAAACACTCTCATCAACTTACTCCTGAAACGTTCATATGCTCCGTATTACAGTCATTGGTGTGCGTGTCATCATTTTAAAACTGAAGCACAGCGTGTCTGAGAAATGACTCTGATTTGCTTTTCAGAACCCCCTGTCCCCATCGCCCCACCTCAGCTCGCCTCTGTGGGGGCAACCTATCTGTGGATACAACTCAACGCCAACTCCATCAATGGGGATGGGCCCATCGTGGCCCGGGAGGTGGAATACTGCACCGCCAGTGGGAGCTGGAATGACCGGCAGCCGGTGGACTCCACAAGTTATAAAATTGGACACCTTGACCCAGACACGGAGTATGAGATCAGTGTGCTCCTAACCAGGCCAGGGGAAGGTGGCACTGGCTCCCCAGGGCCTGCTCTCAGAACCAGAACAAAGTGTGCTGGTAAGTACACCAAGCCTGGAACTCCTGGTCTTTGTACTTGCGGAAAACTGACAGTTTTGTATTCATCAGGTGGCTAGTGTACTTCTCTCAGTTCTCTGAAAATCCTGACCAGACACAAAGAATCAGTCCCCTTTGCCCATGACCCCTGTTTAATATTTTATGATTTTTTTTTGCCTCCAGGGTTACTGCTGGGGCTGCCCTTGTTTTATTGTTGTTGTGGTTATTATTATTATTATTGCTGTTGGATAGGACGGAGAGAAAAGGAGAAAGAAGGGGAAGACAGAGAGGGAGAGAGAAAGATAGACACCTACAGACCTGTTTCATCACTCATGAAGCAACCCCCCTTCAGATGGAGAACCGGGGCTCAAACTGGGGTCCTTATGCCGGTCCTTAGGCTTGGTGCCATGTGCACGTAACCCTCTGTGCTACCACCCGACCTCTGTGATTTTTTTTTTTTTAGGCAGGTCTTGGAAGTCTTCCAGGTGAACTCTACCCCCCCCCCTTATTTCCCTGATTCTTATTTTATACCTTTCTATCACAGTATGGCATAAATGGTAGACATTTCCCTCCTGAAATTGACAGAAACTGCCTGCATGACTTTAATGGTATATCTTTATGGGTCAGTCCTCTTACCATGGTCCCATTGCTTAATGTTATTATCTAGTGAGCTCATAACCTAGAGTGGCTCTGGAAAAAGACTCCCTCTGAGAGATAGCTTCAAAGCCGTGTTTTTATTGATGGGTGCTTCATGAAGGGTCTGCTCACCTGTAGCCTGGGAGCCATTTGTAAAGCCAATAGGAGTGATTCGTGGGCATTGTGCCATTTATTTAAAGTCCTAGATTATACAGTTCTAATTGAGTAGACTGAACCAGTCTACTGCTTAAATAAATAAATAAATAAGGTTAGTGGAGAGGGAAATATAGCATCTTGTAAAAATCAAAACCTGACACCAGTGTGTCTTGGAGCTCTGCTTCCCCAGAGCCCTGCCCCACTAGGGAAAGAGAGAGGCAGGCTGGGAGTATGGATCCACCTGTCAACGCCCATGTTCAGCGGGGAAGCAATTACAGAAGCCAGGCCTTCCACCTTCTGCACCCCCACAATGACCCTGGGTCCATGTTCCCAGAGGGATAGAGAATGGGAAAGCTATCAGGGGAGCGGATGGGATACAGAGTTCTGGTGGTGGGAATTGTGTGGAGTTGTACCCCTCTTATCCTATAGTTTTGCCAGTGTTTCCTTTTATAAATAAAAAAAAAAGGAATGAAAATCAAAACCTGAAGTTTCTGTTACAAGTTATGTTATTTTTTGTGTGTGTAACTTATCTTAGCTAGGAAATAGAAATAATATATCAGCATACTGATGGACCCATTCATTATTTGATGAAGATATTGGACATTGAATTGTAGACTGAAGTGAAGAGATTCCATAAATTCTTATAGAGTGAATTTATTCTTCAGATAAGATGGCTTAAGAAGATACTTAGCCATGTTGTTCTTTAAGTTTTAAAAGTATTTGAATCACAGCATGACCCTATATGGTAGAAATCATTAAACTTTAACAGTCAAATCTTTTTTTTTAATAATTTGAAGTATACTGTTTCTACAAGTTTAAAACTCATAAAATCCTTTTTTTTTAAATTGTCTTTATTATGTTTTTCACTACAAAATGGACCAGGAATTTCTCTTTGGAGATTTGTGCTGCAGAGTGCACTCCCAGGGATGTTTTAGTCAAATGTGGACCTGCTTTCCTAAGTCTCACATCTCTATGATTGTGTTCAGAGTACGTGGAATAAGACTAATGTTGTGGACTGGTAAATCTATAGCCCCAGAAAAGAAAAGAAAAGAAAAGAAAAGAAAAGAAAAGAAAAGAAAAGAAAAGAAATCAAAAGAAAAGAAAAGAAAAGAAGAGAAAAGAAAAAAAAAGTTTTGTTCTTCCTTGTTCCTCCAAATCGTATTATAATCTCTATCTCTTTAGGGTCCTTCTATTTCTATGAAATAATTTCCGTTCTACTTTTTTTTTTCATTTAATGAGAGAGAAAGAGAGAGAAAGGAAAGAAGAACATCACTTCATTATGTATGCTGTCAGGAGCAAACTTCAACTCTCCTACGTGCCAGTCCAGAGCTTGACCGCTGAGTCCTCTGCTGAACTGGTGAAATAACTTGTTATTCATATTTAAAAATATATCTTTATTTTACTTACTGGATAGAGACAGAGCAAAACTGATATGTAAGGGAGAGATAGATAGATAGATCAATAGATAGATCAATAGATAGATAGATAGATAGATAGATAGATAGATAGATAGGGAAGGGAGGATAGACACACCTGCAGCAATGCATCACTGCTCATGAGGCTTTCCCCTTGCAGGTGGGAACCAGGGGCTTGGACTCAGTTCCTTGCAAACTGTAATGTGAGCTCTAAACGAGGTGTGGTGGCACTCAGCCCCTGCTGTTTCATCTTCATGATCTATTGCAATGAAAATAAGAGTTTCTCTTGTTATAATAATAACTAAAACATATTAACTATCATTAACTAATATTATATTAGTGGTGCTGAAGTATCTATCTGATGCTTTCCTTGATTATTTTTTTTCTGTCTCTTGTCTTCCCTGTGGTTTTATATTTTTATATTAAGTTATTGATACATTGTCAATATATAAAATTCCCATGACTATTAGGCATGCATGCATCTTAAGTTTACTTTATTTCTCTGGAAAATCAAAGACACAGACAGAAGGAGAGACACCTCAGGACCACCAGTTCCTTTGGTACTATGGTACTTCCTACATCCCATTGTGCCTTGAGCCTGGGCTGCTGTAGGGCCAGGTACCCTCCCTACTTAAGTCAACTGTCTCTCTGGCCCCTCATCTCTGTCTATTTTAGGAGCCTTTTGAGTACCTCTACATGATGTGTAAATGTAGAGCTCTCTAAAAGATAGTGCACTTCCATACTAGATTGAAAGTCCTTTGTAAGAAAACAAGACCAAATAAATAAATAAAATGAAAGAAGACCAATTTACCAGTTTTGAATTTGAATGCATATTTGTGTTCCCACACTTCCCTTAAACTAGGAACCCTGGCTTTTTGCTTACCCTGTTCCACAGTCTGCAGCTGACAGTGTTCCTGGTGTGGCGTGCACTGGCATGGAAGCTTTCTGAAGCTCCATAGCTCATCATGTCAAACTGAGAATACAGGCATATGTCAGGGGAGAGAGTTGAAGGTAGTAATAGTAAGAAGAGTCATGCTGAGTGGTTGGAAAGTGATGCCCAGGAAGTCTTCTGACTATACAAAGAACATTTTTATCCTTTTTTTTTACTTGAGTCTTTTGAGAAAAATCTTCAGAAAAGATTGGTGTCTGCTGGGCCAGTGAAATAGCTCACTGAGTGACTATGCTGATTTGCCATGTGTGCCACCCCGATTTTTCTTTTTATATATAAAATGGAAACACTGACAAAACCATAGGATAAGAGAGGTACAATTCCACAGTTCCTACCACCAGAACTCTGTATCCCATGTCCTCCCTTGAAACCTTTCCTATTCTTTATCTCTCTGGGAGTATGGACCCAGGGTCAGTGTGGGATGCAGAAGGTGGAAGGTCTGGCTTCTGTAATTGTTTCCCTGCTGAACATGGTTGTTGCCAGGTGGATCCATACTCCCAGCCTGTCTCTCTCTTTCCCTAGTGGGGCAGGGCTCTGAGGAGGTAGGGCTCCAGGACACATTGGTGAGGTCTTCTGTCCAGGAAAGTCATGTTGGCATCATGATAGCATCTAGAACCTGGTGGTTGAAAAAGCATTAAGATATAAAGCAGAACAAATTGTTGACCAACCATGAACCTAAAGGCAATGATATTGCAGATGAAGATTTGGGGTCTCCGTTTTGGAAAAAGCTAGCGAAGTCTATTTTAGGTATGTTTAAGGAACCTATGACCTTACTAGTTTTTGTCTGAGTCTGACATCTAATATACAGGTAGACCCAGGTTTATATTCTGGTGAGATGGTGTCATAGTTGCGTAAAGGAATGGAAAGCTGGATCAGGGAAGAGAGTAGCTCCCAAATATAGGAAAAGTGTATAAATATTGTTAACTGTAAACCCTACCAATTTGATCGGGGTCCCATAGTCAGCACAGGAGCCTGAGTAACCTCTGCATCTGCGTCCCTGTAGGTCTGAGCTCGCATTCTGTGGTCACAGTTAGGAACATTCCAGGCTGCACTAACTTCAGGACCCATCTTCCTTGGGTGGTAGGTAGAGTATGTTGCCCAACCTCCCTTCAGAATGGAACATTCCCTACCATTGTTGATGCACATTGAGGATGGCAACCCACATTTGAGCCTGATCTCCAGAACATTGAGAGATGCCTCAGTGTTGTGGTCTCTTTCATTCTCTCTGCCTCTCTGTCTCTCTCTTTGAAAAAAGTCACTGATTGCTACTTATGAGCAGTGTGAAGTTATGAAAAGCAGTACTGAGATGAAGGGAAGAAGACATTTGATAGTGATTCTAGGCTGTCACTTAAATGACTAATGAGTTTGTAGGTTGAAAGCAAAGTGTGATACCTAGCAGGGGAAATGACATTTTTAATATTACTAAAAAGATTGCATTCCAAAAATAGACGTACCCTAAGATTTAATGCCTAGGTGTGTGTGTGTGTGTGTGTGTGTGTGTGTGCTACTGTGTCTTATTTTATGAAATAATAAGGCCAATGGACACTAGAGTCAGAGTCAACAGTTAAGGACATAGACTTTGGGATCTGGGTCCAGTTTGAGTTCAGTCTCTTGGAGGAGCTAGGCATGTGACTGTGGAAAGTCTGCTTATCTTCTTTGAACATCTGTTGTGTGCCAGTAAACTAAAGAAATAATATGTGACCTTAAGTCTAATCAACTAACTCATAATGTGCCTACAAGAATATCACAGAGCCAATGATTAATAAAAATGTACTGTCATTAAATTGAAAACACACACAAAAAAGCTTTCACTGTTTATATATTCAAATAATTAGATATTGGCAACTTGATATCGTTACCCTAGATTTGTTGTTTGTTAAATTGTAAATCTGAGGACCACTGTCTTGTGGTAAGGACAAAGGATTTGCTTTTCATATGTATCACATTCACGACAGACATCCTTCCCTTGTTTATTCTATGAAATATGTTTGTTTCAGGAAAGTTATCTGTGTGATGAACCAGTTGTCCTAGCCTACCGTGTTCTACTGACACCCATGAAGCCACAATTCTCTTCTTACATTAAAATGGCAAGATCACTATTTATTGCCTGTCTCTGTGTGATAGAATTGATTTTCATGTGTCTTGTAGACACAATCTCATTACCTGGTTATATTTCTTTCAAGAATTGTAACACATTTCCATAGCTCTTGCTTTTTATGTTTCTTAAAACTGTTGTCAGGTTAACGCACATGCTCTCCACACGTGACCTTGATGAAATGGCTTAACTTTTCTGATCTTACAAAATAGGGGCAAGAATACCTGCCCATATAAGAGGTGCTTTTGATTATCAGGCTAGATATTATATGTAGAGGTAGTTTGCAAATGATATAAAACTCTTCCCACAGGGGGTATTTAAAATTTATTACAGTCCAGAGCTAGTTTCAAGATTTATTCTTATAGCCATTTATTTTCCAACTTTGCAACTCAGCTGTAGTTGTTTAACCTTAGAGAGTTGAAATTACCTCAGGAGCTAGTCACACCAAATGCAATTTAGTTTGTGTTTTTATTATATCATATATCCTTATAATTATGTGCAACTTGTATATCACGAGCCATTAAGCTGTAGCTGTTTGGAAAAAGAGAAGCAAGTGATGCCGTTAGATTAATTTTTGCAGTGGACTTTTATGTTTTTTTTTAATTTCAGGATATTGCTTTATGTATTCTAGTTATTGTTTAACTGTAGGTAAGTGACTTGCTAATTATTGGCCCCAGGAGTTAAAGGATGATGGTAAACTAATGACTTAACAACTAAGATTGGTCATAGTAAAAGAAAAGAAAAAACTGTACTGAAATTAATATACTTTAATTTTTGATAAAAGAATGATTTAGTATAGATGTCTGCATGCCACTGTAGCAGGCCTGAGGGTAAACTGACAAAATTCTCTGCTGAACTGCTGCATCTGGGCAGATCTGAGGAAGGAAATGATGGACAGTGTGCAAATACATATACTTATACAGCAACACAATAAATGTTAAATGGGGAATAGAAGAGTGAAGAGATCTTTCAGAATTTTGGTTTGTATTTTTTCTTTTTTAAAATGATTATCTATTGTTTGTATTATCTTTATTTATTTATTGGATAAAGACAGCCAGAAGTCAAGAGGGAAGGGGGAGATAGAGAGGGAGAGAGACAAAAAGATACCTGCTGCCCTGCCTCACCACTTGCAAACCTTTCACCCCTGCAGGTGGAGACTGGGGGCTCAAACCTGGGTCCTTGCACATTGTAATATGTGTGCTCATACAGGTGTGCTACCACCCAGCTCCTGGTTTGTATTTAATTCTGATGAAATAAAAACCAAATATGCTATCTTAGTCATTTGTAAGTAGTTTTTAAGTATTTTCAGCCAGTGTCTAGAACTTTTTGATCATTGATAGTCAGTAAAGACTAACTTCGTGTCTGTCTTCTACACAGACTTTGACAACCAGCTTTAGTTATTATAGGTCTGTGACCTTGACTGCTCTAGGTCCTGCCTACAAGGAGATTGCATCTGATTTATTCCATTTTGCATTAGACCCTCAAAACTAATTCATATCACTGCATATGTGGGTTGTACCTTTATAATCTGAAAACTTATATAATTCTGTGTAATCTCTCTTAAGACTTAAAGCAGTGTCTCCAGTTTTTATTTAATTAGTAATTCTCAAAGGTGAAAGATAATTTATCGTCTTCCTCTGTCCCTCCTGTCTTTTATTTGTAGCTGAACATTGCTTTAGAACAGATATCTCTGTGTAGTTTGCTTCTATCATTTTGATGAACATACACACACACACACACACACACACACACACACACAGAGCTTTGTAGACCCTTAATACTTTAGCAAAACTTTGAGACTTTCTTAAGTAATTAATTAATAATTTTATTTTACAAAATTACATGTGAACAGGGGGTTTGAATCCATACCATTCCCACAACCAGAGTACTGAATCTTCAGTCTCTCCATTGCAATCCACCACAGTTCCTAAGGTTATAGACATGGGCCAATCATCATCTCTACAACTATCTGTCCACATTTATACATAATTGCCCCCTTTTTCTCCTGATTCAACCCTCTCTTCCATTCCAAGCCACTCATAAAAACATAACTACCTCCCAATGGTCCATCTCCTTTTTCTCCTCCTATTTCTCCTCCTATTTCTCCTCCTCCTCCTCCTCCTCCTCCTCCTTCTTCTTCTCCTCTCTCTCTCTCTCTCTCTCTCTCTCTCTCTCTCTCTCTCCCCTGATAGAGCTGGAGTTCTGAGTCCTCTTATCTTCATCCTATCACTTCTCCCCTGCTGAGGGTATGGATCAAGGTTGTTTTGGGGGTTCAGAAGGTAGGAGTTCTGGCTTCTGTAATTTCTTCTCTGCTGAGCAGGGGCATTGAAAGATTGATCCATAGCCCCAGGCTGTTTCTAATCTCTCCCTAGTGGGCCAGAGGTCTGGAGATGCAGAGGTCCAAGTCACACTGGTGAGGTCGTCTGCCCAGAGAAGTCGGGATAGAATAGCCTCTGTAACTTGGTGTCTGGAGGGTGGCATGACCTAAATTGAGACAAAATGGTTAATGAACAGGAACCAAAAAGTAGGATCAGAGCAGATGAGATTAGGGATTTTAGAGTAGAAGAAAGCTACGAAGTCCATTTTAGGCATGTTCCTAGGGGCACACAGCTATGATATTTTTGCTTGAGTTGATAGCTAGCCTGAGGTCGGATAAGAATATTGTCTGAGAGAATGGTGCCAGAGTAGAGAAAAGGGCTAGAAAGTTGGATTAGGCATGAAACTATCTTTCCAACCTTAGGTTTAAAGTTGTGTGCCCTCCTTCATATATACCCAGAGATTATCTCTTAGCATACTAAACTACCGTTTCAATGTCATGAGATATAAGTATCTCATGAGATATTGGATCATAAACTTTAATGACCCACACTGTCCTTTTTCTTTAATCTTATTGGTTAAATGTAACACTGTCTGTGAATGTAACTTGTCATAAACTCACCTGAATGGAGGCTGGAGAGACATCTCACTGGGCAGGGACATGGTTTTAACAAATGGCCTGCCCAGTTTGAGCCCTGGCACCACATGAGGGACCTTAATTCTGTAGTTTCTGTCCCCAAGGGAATGACAAAAAGAAGTTCAGAGCAGTGAAAATAAATCACACACATGAGAGACCCCAGCCCTTCTTGCTCTCTACCAGAAACAAACAAAAATCTTGAATGGGAGTCATACCTAGGAATTGATTAGTGATAGATTTCTTGGCAAAGAAGTCTTCACATGAAGCCTAAAGTGTCTAAGTACTTTATTCCCTTGAAGGAGGGCCTCTTTGTGTCTGTTATTCTTTTTATTATTTTTTAATTTATTTTTAAAAGGAGACATTAACAAAACCATAGGATAAGAGGGGTACAACTCCACACAGTTCCCACCACCAGATCTCTGTATCCCCAACCCTCCCCTGATAGTTTTCCTATTCTTTATCCCTCTGGGAGCATGGACCGAGGGTCATTGTGGGATGCAGAAGGTAGAAGGTCTGGCTTCTGTAATTGCTTCCCCGCTGAACATGAGTGTTGACTGGTCGGTCCATACTCCCAGCCTGCCTCTCTCTTTCCCTAGTGGGGCGGGTCACTGGGGAGGCGGGGCTCCAGGACACATTGGCGGGACATCTGTCTAGAGTGTGTCTGTTATTCTTATTTCCTCTTGTCGAAGACAAAGAAACATTCTGGTTGCAATGATCTTGATTTGGATAAACCCTGTCAAAGCTCAGCTTGTTTTCAGCCCACATCACAGTTAACCTTCTTTGTCTTTTCTGTACAAAACTGTGTATTTGGAGGCACAGAGCTGACCCAGGACCACTTGACACAGGTGGATTTGATGGAAGATCTAAGAAAGATTGTTTATTCAGAGTAAGCACAGGCCAAAGACTTCATTGAAGGGAATGTCATTTATTTTTAATTTAAGTTTATTTCCCAGGGAAAAAAATTTAAGTGTTCTAATTCCAAAATCACTCTGCCAAAGGGCAACATGTTGTTAATGCATTTCCAACGCATTAAACCATTAAGAACCTTTTTAAATTATAAACATTAAAAGGGCAGAAAGAGTATCTTCCCTACCAGTCTACAGATGTAAATACTTTCTCTGTGTTGGGTATCATTGCATTTGCACACAGGGCAGGGACATATTAGCAATACAGAATTGTTTTTATTCAAATGGATTTTTGTCTGCTACTTGAAGGTTCTCCTGCCCAGAGGCTTTGTAATACTAAATCTCCAAATCCTACTACCTTTAAACATCAGTCAGCATCTTTCACTGTGTCTCAACCCTAAGGCAATGACAGTTGGTGGAGAGGATAGAATTCTTGAAAAAGAGCAGAAAAAAAAAAATGAAGGTGTTGTTTCTGGAATATTCTTTTTTTCTTTGAATTTTTTTAAATTATTTTTTTATTTTTTATTTATTTAAAAAAGGAGACATTAACAAAGCCGTAGGATAGGAGGGGTACTACTCCACACAATTCCCACCACCAGACCTCTGTACCCCATCCCCTCCCCTGACAGCTCATATGATAGTTACTGAGGCTTGGTACTAACACCTGTGAAAGCATTCCACCTTCCCCAGTGGCCAATCTTATATTTTTCCAATGGAAGCAGAGAGAAATTGGGAGAGTAGAGAGGGAGAAAGATAGAGAGAAGAGAAACACCTGTGACACTGCTTCACTGCTCACGACATACCCCCCTCCTTGCAAATGGAGGCAGAGGCTTGGTCCCAGGTCTCCCTGCAGGGTGGCCTCTGAGCTCTCCCTGCTGTGGTTCTTAAAAGTGCTGCACCAATTCTCTGAAAAGTTTCAAGCAAGGGGCCAAGCGGTAGCACACCTGGTTAAGTGTTCACATTACAGTGCACAAGGACCAAGGTTCAAGCCCCTGGTCTCCCTCCACCTGCAGTGGGAAAGCTTCTTGAGGGATTAAATAAGGCTGAAGGTGTCTGTCTCTCTCTCTCTCTGTCCCTGTCTCTTTCCCTCCCTCCCCTCTCAATTTCTCTCTGTCTCTATCAAATAATAGATTAATCAGCAGTATTTGAAGTCATGGAGATAAGAGATTGAAATAACTAAAGAGATAAACCCACTATGACTACTGCTTCTGAGACAAGGTTACCATTGTCCTGTGCTGACTTGGGAACAAGCAGAACTGATCTCAGGATGGTCAGTGTTTTCAGAACTTTTGGGGAAAAGTTCAGTTCCTGTCAATTTCCCAACTATGTACTGTGTTTTTTCTGGAACCTACAATGCAGCTAGCCCAAAATAAATTTCATGAACTGGGATATAGATGGATTTAAAATTTATTTTTTAAGTTTTTTTATTAGAGATTTAATGATTAACAAGATTGTAAGATAACAAGGGCACAATTCCATACAGTTCCTACCACCAGAGTACCATGCCCCATCCCTTCCCTATTCTTTTTTTTAGTGATTTAATAATGATGAACAAGATTGTAGGATAAGAGGAGTGGAATTCCACACAATTCCCACCACAGCGTTCTGTATCCCATCCCCTCCATTGCAGGCTTTCCTGTTCTTTACCCCTCAGGGAGTATGGACCAGAATTCTTTATGGGGTGCAGAAGGTGGGAGGTCCGTTTTCTGTAACTGCTTCTCTGCTGAACATGTCGGCAGGTCAGTCCATACTCCCAGCCTGTTTCTGTCTTTCCTTATGGGAAGGGCTCTGGAGAGGTGAGGTTCCAGGACACATTGTTGAGGTCATCTGGCCATATACGTCATGTTATGACTTACATTATGGTGTTATGGTAGTAGCTGAAAATTGGTGACTGAAAAGTGTTAAGATATGAAGCAGAACACATTGTTTAATAATCAGAAACCCAAAAGAAAGAATAGAGCAAATGGAACTGAGGGTCTTCATGTGCAAAGAAGCTAGAAAGTCTATTTTAGGTATGTTCCAAGGAGTCCATAACTTTAGAAATTTTTGCCTGAGCTGAATAGCTAATGTGCAGGTGGACTATTGGATAGAAACTGAGAGAGGAGGAGTGGCAGAGAAGCAGAGGAAAAGAGACATCTGCAACATTGCTACGCCACTCATGAAGCTTCCTCCCTGAAGGTGAAGACCAAGCACTGTAACACGAATACTCTAAGGGCTGTGCCTCATTCTGCCCTCTCAGTGGATTTGTGTGTTCTACACACATGTGTTCTACATCCATACTGACACACACTCAGAGTTCACTCTCCATTATCAAGTTCAGAAATCGCTTATTTCCATTAATGTGGAAAGATAACTCAGTAGAACGCATTCAGGGACATTTGGCCACTAAGACAATTTGCTCTTTTTATCTATAGGAATAATTCTGCTACTATAAAAGAGAAAGAGAGAAAGGAAAGAAGGAAAAGAAAAACTAAGTTAAGGGGCTGGGCAGTGGTGCAGCTGGTTAAGAACCTATATTACAGGAGTTGGGAGGTAGCACAGCGGGTTAAGCGCACGTGACATAAAGCCCAAGGACCTGCGTAAGGATCCTGGTTCGAGCCCCCAGCTCCCCACCTGCAGGGGAGTCACTTCACAGGCTGTGAAGCAGGTCTGCAGGTGTCTCTTTTTCTCTTCCCCTCTCTGTCTTCCCCTCCTCTCTCCATTTCTCTCTGTCCTATCCAACAACAACAACACCAATAACAATAACAATGATAACTACAACAGTAAAACAACAAGGGCAACAAAAGGGAATAAATAAATAAAACCTATATTACATAAAGGATAGGAAAGCTTTCAAGGGAGAGGAGGGGATTCGGAACTCTGGTGGTGGGAATTGTGAGGAATTGTACTCCTCTTACCCTATGGCCTTGTCAATATTTCCATTTTTAAAAAAATATTTATTCCCTTTTGTCACCTTTGTTGTTTTATTGTAATTATTATTGTTGTTATTGTTGTCATTGTTGGATAGGACAGAGAGAAATGGAGAGAGGAGGGGAAGACAGAGAGGGGAGAGAAAGACAGACACCTGCAGACCTGCTTCACCACTTGTGAAGCGACTCCCCTGCAGGTGGGGAGCCGGGGGCTCGAACCGGGATCCTTATATAGGTCCTTGCGCTTTGCGCCATGTGCTCTTAACCTGCTGCGCCAGTATTTCCATTTTATAAATAAATCAAAAAAATAAAAAAGAATCTATGTTACCAAGCATAAGCACTCAGGTTCACGGCCCTGATTGATCCCACCTGCAGTGAGAAGCGTCAGAAGTAGCAAAACCATGCTGCAGGCGTCTCTGACTCCTTCTCCGGCTGCCTTCCCTCTCAGTCCTGTCGAAAGAAAAGTAACATAAAGGCTGTTGATGCAGTGGCTTCGTCCTGTAGACACGCAACCCCAGCGGTAACCCTGACGGCAATAAAAAGTGAAGTGAATAAAAATATTTTTTTAAGAAAGGAACTAAATTAATAGCAAGTAAAATAAATGCAAGTTCCAATTTGCACAGTAATAAAACAGATTTTGTTGATATGACAAAATTATGCTTTATGAGGGTTAAATGTGTCCCACTGTTTGTATAATTTTTTAATAAATTAATTTTAAGAATATAAAGAGCTGGTAATTACACTGCAGATTAGAATAAATTACAAATGAATAGAAAACTTTGAAAATGAATACTGAATATAAATGGAATTAAAACTACAAAACATAAGAAAATTGTGCTAGGAAGTATGGTTTCTCTTGTATTAAAATGAGAAATGTTTAATAGAAGAATCACTGATTCTCCGTTCATGTTATTACACTTGTAGTGAGTAATAAAAGTCATGTAAGATCTAAAGGGAAAGGAAAGGCTTTCTTCTGACCAAATTACAAGAATTTTTCCTTATAAATCTAGACTTGTGACAGTGGGCACTATCTTTGACAATGGATTAAGTTTGCAGTGTGTTATCAATAGCAAGATGTTAAAATACATATTTGTTAAATTGTACGGTTATTTCACTGCTCTCTAGTTATATCACTCTTAATTTTGAATCATGACTTTATCTACATAGAACTCTAGTGGTTGTTTATATCTTATTAATAACCTGTTGTAATTATTGAAATCACAGGTGCCATATAGGGCCCAAAGCACAAGTGCATAAAAGGAAATCCATGTATTCTCTTTTCTTTCTTTTTTTTTTCCCCAAGGAGAAATGTTTGGGATATGTCCTTCCACATCTCTTTTTATGCACACTTAAACTTACAGATAACAATATATGTCTCAGGCCTAGCCTTTAAATAAACTAGACTAGATGACATCTTATTGGAACCAGGAAGATAGCACAGTAATTTATCCAACATATCTATCATGCTAGAGGCTCAGAAGTCCTATATTCAAATCTCCAATTCAACCATAAACCAGATCTGAATACTGCTCTGGCCAAAAGAATAAATAAAAATTTGATCGTACTGTATTTGTTACTCTGCCATTTCATTTTACATCTGTCATGTTTCTCTACTTATCTCTCTAGTTGCTAGTCTATATGATGATCATTACATATATAGACTCATGTGCAATTTTTCTTCTTCTAGTTTTAAGTGATATGTTTTAATTTATTTTCTTGTTATGTACTTAAAGTATATAGAAAGAAAAGTCGTTCTGAAATGCTGATCTTGGATCTTGTAACATTGCTCTATTCACTTATAAATTCTTGTGATGTTTTCATGGGTTATTTGGGTTTTTTTTTCTACATGGGCAAACTTCTTATGTGAATGAATATAATTTTAGTTTTCCTCTTGTTTCAGTAAGTCTGTTATTTTTTTGTCTTGTGTCACAGTGAGCACTGCTAGAAAAGAACTATTAAACAGAATAGGTAAGCATTCACACTTGGTTCTGATAGTAGGAAGTCAGTCTTTGCATTTCTACTATATTAGCTCTGGATTTTCCATGAATGCTGATAATCACGTTAACGAAGCCCCTAGCTGTTTCTGGTTTACTAAGAATACTTTCTTTTTTAAAAAATTTTTTTATATTTATTTCCTTTTGTTGCACTTGTTGTTTTATTGTTGTAGTTGTTGTTGTTGTTGGACTGAGAGAAATAGAGGAGGGGAAAGACAGAGATGGTGAGAGAAAGACAGACACCTGCAGACCTGCTTCACCGCCTGTGAAGTGACTCCCCTGCAGGTGGGGAGTCAGGGGCTCGAACTGGGATCCTTACGCCGGTCCTTGCACTTTGCACTGCCCCCTGCACTTAACCTGCTGCGTTACTGCCTGACTCCCATAAGTAAAACTCCTAGAGCGTTTTATCTTAAAATGATTATCTAGTCCGTTTTAGGTAGATAGTCACTATCAAAAATAAATACTTCAGGGGAGTCGGGCAGTAGCGTAGCGGGTTAAGCGCATGTGGAGCAAAGAGCAAGGACCTGCATAAGGATCCCCACCTGCAGGGGAGTCGCTTCACAAGCGCTGAAGCAGGTCTGCAGGTGTCTATCTTTCTCTCCCCCTCTCTGTCTTCCCCTCCTCTCTCCATTTCTCTCTGTCCTATCTAAAATAAATAAATAAATAAATACTTGAGTAAATACATACAAAGATATTTTCTCTCATTCCATAAATATAGAGTCCTCCCTTGCTACAAGGTGCCTTTCTTTTTGAGTGATTGTCTTTTATGCTGGGCAGAATCTTTTCAGTTTGATGTAGTCCCATTGGTTGATTTTTGCTTTTGTTGCCCTTGCTGTTGTCTGGAAGCTTCAAAGACATATCAGAAGCAAGCATCCGGGCATGGCCTGCCAATATTTTCTCCCGTGTTTTTTATGGTTTCTGGTCTAGCATCCAGGTCTTTGATCTATTTGGAGCTGAATTTCATACATAGTGATTTGTGTTTGCCCTGCTTCATCTTTCTGAATGTTTCAATCCAATATTCTCAGTCTCATTTGTTGAAAGTATTCTTTCGATCTAATGGTTTTGGTATGCTTGTAAAGAATTAGTCATCCATAGGTGTGGGGTCTGGTTTGGCTGCCATTTCTCTTCCACTCCTCCAGGTGTCTATTTTTGTCCTAACCCCAGGCCCCTCTGATTACAGAAGACCTGTAATGTAATCTGAACTCAGGAATCCTGCTGCCTCTATTCTTGTTCTTTCTTTTTTAATGACTAAACTAATAATGATTAAAAAAAAAAAAACTTCTAGCAAGTTTTGTTAAAAGTCAATTTGGTAATGTTATGGTATTAACTCAAAGGATCTGAAAAATTTATATCCACAGAAAAATCTGCTTATTAATGTTCATACCATATTTACTCAGAATTGCCAGAATTTGAGACTATCCAACATGCCCCAGGGTCAATTCAAAATCTGTGATAAATCCAGACAGTTGAATAGTATTCAGCACTAAAAGGAAATAAACTGTCAATCCATGAAGAAACTTAGAAAAAATCAAAATGGCTATTATCATTAAGTACAGGAAGTCAATCTGAAAAGTCAAAGTGTGTATGCTTACAACTATAAGACACTCTAGAAAAGGCTAAATTGCATGAAGCATAGGCATGGAGAATACTTTAGGGCAGTGAGAGCAGACTATAATGGTGGTTTCATGCTGTTAGACATTTGTCTAAAATCGTAGAGTGGACAACAAAAGTGACCATAATGTAGGCTATGAAATTGAGGTAATAATGCTGTGTCAGTTGTAGCACTCTGACGGGGTAATTTAATAATGTGGGCATCTATGCTTGTATGAGACAAGGCTGTATTTTCTGCTCAGTTTTTTTTGTGGTTAGTATTCTCTTAGAAAGTTATGCCCTTGAGTTTAGTGGTGGGGTGAGCCATCCCTGAGTAGCATGATGTAGAGAAAAAATGATCTGAACAAAGCCAAGAGTTAGTGGAGCTACTGGGAGAAGAGACTGAACACTGGCTAAGCAACTGACAGTGATAGTTATTATATATTTGTTTTATTATTATTATTATTATTATTATTTGCCTCCAGACTTATTGCTGGGGCTCTGTGCCTGAACTAAGGATCTGCTGCTTCTGGTGGCCTTTTATTTTCCATTTTATTAGATAGGACAGAGAGAAGTTGAGAGGGGAAGGAGAGATAGGGAGAAAGACAGACACCTGCAGACCTGTTTCACTGCTTGTGAAGTGACCTCCCCTGCAGGTGGGGAGCCTGGGGCTCAAACTGCTGTACCAGCACCTAACCTCCTGGTATTTGTTTCCTAATATATACATATACATGTGTCAATTATACCAGTTGATACGCATTAAGTGTAGCATTTACTATAAAATAGCAGTTGAGAAACTGAGGTTCATTTCTTCTTTTAATTAATTAATAATGATTGACAAGATTGTGTGATAAGAGGGGTACAATTCCATACAGTTCCCACCACCAGAATTCTATATCCCCTCCCCTCCATTGGGAGGTTCCCTATTCGTTATCCCTCTGCGAACATGGACAAAGATCTTTATTGGGTGCAGAAAGTGGAAAGCCTGGCTTCTGTAATTGTTTCTCCACTAGACATGGGCATTGACAGGTAGATCCATACTCCCAGCCTGTTTCTATCTTTCCCTAGTGGGGCAAAGTCTGGGGAGGTGGGATTCTTGAACACATTGGTGAGATTGTCTGCCCAGGGAAGTCAGGTTGGTGTCATGGAAGCATCTGTAACTTGGTGACTGAAAAGCAGTAAGATATGAAGCAGAGTAAATGGTTTACTAATCAGGAGCCTGAAGGTAAGAATATAACAGATGAGACTTCTGATCTCTAGTGAATGTGTTCAAGGTTGTTAGGTGTTACTTATTTATCAAAATTGAGATCTGCTAAGAGCCTTGGTTTTCATTTAAAGAAATCTTTTATTTCATTAGGGACACTAGAATTGACAGTGGGGATTAATAGAAAATCTATTCTACAAACCCATGTAGATCTAACCTTGAGTCTAGTTATAATGAGAGAAATGTATAATACCTGAATTGTTTAAAGGATGCTGAATGCAAGTCTCCCTGGACCTCTCACACATCTGCACATCTTGCCAGCAGAGGCACCAGTGGCCTTTGTTCTGAACTATCTTTTCACGGATGTTTGTATAAATACATGTTTGGAAGATAAATGTATCGCCTCCCACCTGAGCAGAGAACAAGCTGTCTTACTGTTAAGTATAATATAGATAATACCTCTAAAGGAAACAGACACGTTTACTTACACCCATAGTGAAATACTTGAATTCCCTAATCTCAGGACTCTTCAGGTATAACACAGCCTGGTGGGTATGCGGCATGACTTGGATTCCGTGACGCTCTAAGACAGTGAACACAGGGAGACTGGTGCTGATGCTGATGCCTTTTTTTTTCTTTTTCCCTCTCCTCCACTTCCTCCTTTTCTCTCATGCTTACTTTCTTTGATAAGAAGACAGAGACAGAGACAGATAGAGAGAGAAAGAGAGAGAGAGGGAGAGAAAACAGCACCAGATTCCTCCATTACTGTGGGGGACCTGGTTTTAACTTGGGCCATGCTTGTGGCAAGCCAGGATATTATCAAAATGAGCTATTTGAGCAGCTGGCCCTTTCCGCTGCTTCCTGTATGATTAGTCATAAAGGTACTGTCTCTGATATCTGCCAACATCTATGTAACTGAGGCAGGCTAAATTGAAAGTTGAATAAAATACAAAACTTCTCTTTTTTAATATTTTTTAACATTTATCTATTCCCTTTTGTTGCCCTTGTTTTTTTTTATTGCTGTAGTTATTATTGTTGTTGTTGTTGATGTCATCATTGTTGGACAGGACAGAGAGAACTGGAGAGAGGAGGGGAAGACAGAGGGGGAGAGAAAGACAGACACCTGCAGACCTGCTTCACCGCCTGTAAAGAGACACCCCTGCAGGTGGGGAGCCGGGGGCTTGAACCAGGATCCTTAACGCCACTGGTCCTTATTTTGTTTTAACATGTTAGTGTGCACCTGATTCTCTCTCTCTCTCTCTCATCTAAAAATGAAAATGAAAGTAGAGAGTTAGTTTCTGTTAGATACAGATTCTGCAGAGAATCTGTATCTAACCAGCAGAGGAAATAATTGACCCTTCATCATAGTTATCTTAATATCCACCTTTTCTAACCTTGTCTGAGTATGTAAAACATGCAGATGTTATTCTAGTATGGAATCATGCAGAATTACCAAGAATATTTTTTTTTCTTTTCCATTTTATTTGATAGAATAGAGAGAAATTGAGCAGGCAAGGAAAGAGAAAGAGAGACACCTGCAGACCTGCTTCACTTTTCACAAAGCATTCCCCCTGCAGATGGAAATGGCTTTTAAAAAAATCCATAAACTACTTTGTATATAGACTTGCTAAGAGTCTGAGAAGTACAAGTTACAACAGCCAGACATTTCTTCCTGATAAGATCATTAGCTAAGTACCTTTGGAAACATTTTATTTGTAGACTTTGTAATAGGCTTAGAGACCTGTGATAAACTTTTGAACAAATTATGAATTTATGGTGTTTTATTTGAGGTACATGGTTAACTTGTTACACAAGGTATTAGTTGAATTAAAAATATTTAAGTCGAACCTTTTTAAAAATATTAGTGATTTAATAATGATTTAAAAGATTGTATGCTAATAAGGGTATAATTCCATGCAGTTGCCACCACAGGAGTTCTGTGTCCTATCCCTTCCACTGGAAATTTCCCTATTTTTTAAAATTTTATTAGTGCCATAGTGTTGGTTTATGAAATTATAAGACAACAGAAGTATAATTCTGCACCACTCTTGCCGTCAGTTCTGTATTCCCATTCCCTCCACTGGAAGCTACAGTAGTTCTCCCAAAATTGCAGATATGGGCTGACTACTATTTCTGTAACGATTTGTCTTTATTTATATATAGCTACCCTTTTTTCATATGGTCCTGCCTTCTCTTCCTTTCTAAGTCACACTTACACCTATTACTACTTCCAAATGTCCTTCCCTTTTGCCTTTTTGCTTTCTGAATCCTGATAAAGCTGGAGTTCAGAGCACTCTAGTCATCTTGGTCCTATCTTTTCTCCCCCTCTGAGAGAATTAGTAAAAAATTTGGGGATTCAGAAGGTGAGAGTTCTGGCTTCTGTAATTGCTTCTCCACTGGACATGGGCATTGGCAGGTCAATTCACACCCCCAGCCTGTCTCTATCTTTCTCTGGTAGGGTTGGGCTCTGGAGAGGGGGGGGTTCCAGGACACATTGGTGAGGTCATATGCTCAGGGAGAAACTTCTATATATTTTTTATCTCTTTGGGAGTATGGGCCAAAAATTTTTATGGGATGCAGAAGGTGAAAGGTCTGGCTTTTGTAATTGCTTCTCCACTGGACATGGACATTGGCAGGTTGATCCATACTCCCCAGACTGTTTCTGTCTTTGCCTTGTGGGGTAGGGCCCTAGAGAGGTGAGACTTTGGGACACATTGGTGAGGTTATCTGTCCAAGGAAGTCAGGGTGGCATCACAGTAGTGTCTGCAACTTGGTGGCTGAGAGGTGTTAAGATATAAAGGAGGAAAAATTGTTTAATACACAGCAACCCAATGGTAGGAATAGAGCAGATGAAACTAGGGGTCTTTATGTGGTAAGAAGTTAGGAAGTTGATTTTAGTGATGTTCTATGGGGCTCATGGCTTTATAGTAATTTTTGCCTGAGCCTGATAGTTGACCTGCAGGGTTAACTGGGAAGATGGTGTCAGAGTTGAGAATAGGACTAGAAAACTGGTTTAGGGTAGAGAGTAGCCCCCAAATATGAGGAAAGCATATAAATATAAATACCATTCACTGTTTGCCCTGTGGATTTGAGCTAGGAGCAATATGTATTCATATTTAGCACAGAAGCTTGTGTAACCTCCAAGTCCCTGTCAGTCTGAGCTTGCAGCAGTCCATGGTCACAGCTGGGAACATTCTAGGCTGCACTCATTTCAGGACCTGTCTTCCTCGAGGGGCAGAGTAGGCTGACCCAGCCTCCCTTCAGAGAGTGGGGAGTCTCTGCATTGCTGCTCTACAGTGAGGGAAGGTCCTGGGGAGGCCCACAGAGGGCTTATGATGGCATTCCTGATGGAAGTGACCAGTGATGGTGGAGGGAGGGATCTATTAAGTAGAGGTCTAGACTCATCAGATCTATGTGGGAATCCAAGGATTTCCTGACTAGAGCCCCAGATGATGAGGTAGTGTAGTATTGACCAAAAAGGCCATCATTAAAGTGAGCCAGTCTCTTGCCCATATCCGGCTTTTGTAGTCCTTTCTTTACCTTATGAGTTCAGACTTAGTCCCAGTTGCTAAAGCATTGAGTGTCACTTGTTGCATCCAAACCAGTTTTGAGTTTATGGGATCTGACCTCAGGTCAGGTAGAGAACAGACCTAGGATTTAAATGGGATCTAAGTTTTTTTATATATGTATTTATTTATTTTCCCTTTTGTCGCCCTTGTTTTTTATTGTTGTTGTAGATATTGATGTCATCATTGTTAGATAGGACAGAGGGAAGTGGAGAGAGGAGGGGAAGACAGGGGGAGAGAAGGATAGACACCTGCAGACCTGCTTCACCACCTGTGAAGTGATTTGCCTGCAGGTGGGGAGCCGGGGGCTCGAACCAGGATCCTTACACCAGTTGCGCCACATGTGCTTAACCCGCTGCACTACTGCCTGACTCCCTAAATGGGATCTACGTTAACCTTAAGTTTTACTGCATTTTACTTGTTTGATGATTACAATAGAGGTTGTCATACAATACACCTTTCCCCCCACCAAGGAATATATACAGCTATAATATATTTGAGTTATTTATGGATATATTTGAGTTACTTATGGATTTTTTTTGCAGTTTATGCTCAGAAAACATAATTTTAAATAATTTATAGTAGGAATGAAATCTAAATTGAATAATGAGACTGGAAACCTGTAGGCACTGGTGTTTTTGTCTCGCGTCCCTTGCACCATGGAATCTGATGGCAGATCAGAAAGGTCTGCAGGAGAGATCGTGGTGTGTTGGGGGTGGGGAGCTGGGTTTTCAGGAGCTGTACTTGCATTGGACTTGAATCAGCTTTGTTCCTTCATCCCTGCTGAGAAGGCCAGCAAAGCCAAAAGGTAGACTCATTCATACCCTGGGTTTGGCCACTCTGAGTAATGTTCCAGTCCTCAGTCCAGTTCAGAAGAACCTCCAGGTGTTTTGTCTGTTACACCTGCTATCTCTTCCAAGTGCTGTGTCTACTGGGCATCCCAAAGTGTTCCTTCCTAAAATGAAATACATCTTCAATGTTTTTATACATTTCCGCAATCCAAATGGTTCCTTCCTGCCAAGAAAGCCCCATAAAGGTGGTGCCCTCTCTTACACTGTGTGCTTCCTCTTAAGTCTCTGCTTAAATATCCCTTCCAAGGGAAAGATCATCTCTAGACTCTGTTGAGAGGAGGAACTCGTCATTTCTTTAAAGTTCTTAGATTTGATTTTGATCTTTCTTCTCTACGGGAAACCTCAAGTCTTCAAAAAATCATGTCTATCTTATTCATTGATGTGCACGCTCCACCTGCTCAGTGTGGACTCTAAACAATTATTTAGTGAGCAGATCTTGTCATTCAGAGTCTGGGTGAGCATCTAATGAGTGATATGACACTGTCTTCTTTCTCAAAGGAGCCAATTACATCAGTCAAAGTGTAAGGCTGTTGGTCTGATGCCCACCTCTCACCATGCTACTGACCCACAGAATCTGCCAGCTTAGGGTTTCTGAATTCTAGATCATTACCAAAGAGTAACTGCTGTTGTACAACGGCCCTTCAATATCTGATATTAGTAGGAGATTAGTTCCCAAACCCTGCACAAATATCCAAACCTCCAGGTGCCCAAGTTCTTTATGTAAAGTGGTATCATATTTATGGATATCTTTGACACATGATTCTGCATACTTTTTATTTTTAATACTTTATTCCTGTGATAGAGAAAGAGAAAGAGTAAGACCAGAGCACTGTTCAGCTCTGGCATTTGGTAGTGATGGGGATTGAACCTGGGACCTGGGAACCTCAGACATACAAGGCTTTTTGCATAATCATCTTGCTATCTGAGCAACCCAAAGAGATCTTTCTTTGAACCAGCACATGGATTAGCTTGGTCTTCTTGTGGTATGGGGTATTGAACGTAGGACTTCAGAGCATCAGAATCTCTTGGGGGTTCTCCTAGTTAACTGCACATATTACAGTGTGCAGGGACCCAGGTTCAAGCCACTAGTCCCCACCAGAAGGGGGGGGAAGCTTCACAAGTGGTGAAGTAGAGCTGCAGGTGTCTCTCTGTTTCTTCCACTCTTTATCTCCCCCTCTCTTCTCAATTTCTCTCTGTCTTTATCCAGTAATAAATAAAAATACTAAAAAAATATTAAAAAGAAAAACTCTTTGTGTAAACATTATGCTGTCTACCCTTTACCCTGTGAAATCTTTAAATCACCTCTGTATTACTTAAAAATGTCCAATGTCATTTAAATGAAGGTGTAAATAGTTGTTAAACTATATTGCTTAAAAATGATAATAAAATCTATTTTCAATACAGATGAACTTGTATAGGCCTGACCCTATAGCACTGCTTTCCTGTCAGTGATGGGATAAATCAATAGATGGAAAATCTGAAGCTGTGGAAGACTAAAGTTACAGCCCTTAAGCATAAACAAGTATTAACTATACAGACAGTTAACAATAGGAGTTGGGGAGAATCTGGAGGCAGCAGCAAGACTTGGGAGGCTCTTGACAGTCAGCCCTCACTCAGTCTGACTAGATCTTCCTGGTAGCTTCAGTTTCAATCACGTTAGACTTTTTCTGTGAGGAGACCATGGGGGCATTCTCTCATACCTTCTTTTTTGCATGTTGTTTTCTTTCTCAGAAATGTCTTTCCTCCTCTTTTCTGCTGATCAGACACCTCACACAGTATTTTTTATTTTATTTTATATGCTTGAGATTTTTTTAAACTTAATTATTTAAATTGTCTTTATTGGGGGTCAGGTGGTGGCACACTGGGTTCAGCGCACATACTACGAAACACATGAATCTGTGTGAGGATCCTGATTTGAACCTCCTGTTCGCCACCTGCAGGGGAGTCGCTTCTCAAGCGGTGAAGCAGGTCTACAGGTGTCTGTCTGTCTCCCTCTCTGTCTCCCCCTCCACTCTCAATTTCTCTCCCTTATCCAATAAAAATGGAAGAAGAAGAAGAAGAAAGAGAAGAAGAAGGAAGAAAGAAAAAAGAAAATGCCACCAGGAGCAGTGGATTTGTAGTGCAGGCACTGAGCCTCAGCAGTAACCCTGGAGGCAAAATAAAAATAAAATAAAGTATTGATTTATTGCATGAAGACAGCCAGAAATTGAGAGGGAAGGGGGAGATAGAGAGGGACAAAGAGAGACACCACTGCAGCCCTGCTTCATCACTAGTGAAGCTTTCTCCTGCAGGTGGGAACCTGGGGGCTTGAACATGGGTCCTTGCACATTGTAACATGTGCGCTCAACCAGGTGCACCACCATGGTCATTTTTGTATATGAATTGTGAGACCCTGTCTTAATCACCACACAAAATCAGTACCCTGAACCCTATACCACCATAACACTTTCATTATATCTTTATTATGCTATGCGTTTCTGTCATACAAGCAAATATGTTTTCATTTTGGGGCCCTTTCATTGGTCTATAGAATAAAGAAGGTTAAACCCCTAGAATTACTACATTTTTACCTCAGCAGCACTGATGGCCAGTGAGTTCCAGGTGCTCAGAAATCCTTTGCACAGTCAGAGAACTCTTGGTTCAGTCTAAGTTGGATATCTTTCTCTTCTTCACAATTTGTCTCCTCCCTGTTTTTGCCACTAGCCTTCTTTGAGAAAATAATCCATGCAAGGTCATTATCAAGTTATCTCGGCGCGTACTTAGTGTTGGTTTGGCTGCCTTCCTGTCACATAAAAACATGTGGTAGTAAAATAAAGTAGCAGAACTGTCAATACAAGCTCTGCTCCTGCTCAGTATTTAATGCTAAGGAGCAGGAAACATGGGACATTCCATCCAGAAAAGTAAATTGGCGTTACCAAGGCTGGTAGGAGATCGATTTGCTTGAAATATTGTTAACTTGATGAATAAACATGTAAATTCCTCAAATGCTGAGCACTCTAGAAAGCATACTTGTCTCAGTGTTCCTTGGAGAGCAGGCTCTGGATAAAATGAGGATACAAAGTGGCTCTGGGCCTGAGACACTGGTGCTTTGAAAGCAATCTGATTGAAGAATCCAGACTGTTGATCTCCTCACACCATTTGTTGTGCATTATTGTTTTGGGTTTGTTTTTTTTTAAGGTACAATATCCATCTTCTTATCTAATCCTCAAAATGAATATGGGAAGATAGCAGTATCTTTACTTTGCATATCTGCATCTGATGTTCCAAATATGTAAGTGATATTCAAAATTTCCACAAAATTCAGATGCACTGCCAAATTGTTCTGGCTCTAAATTGGGTTTTTTCTGTTATGGCACAGCTGTTTCAGTGTTGGGAAACTCAAAATGTCAAATTACAAACAATAGTTGGGAAATTCACTCCATGTACTGCAGGGGTACGGCAGTCAGAACTGCCTTTGCTATCAGGAAGGGTTCAGGATGTGGAATGTAAATGAAAAATCTTCAAAGTCTTGGTTACATTTCCAAAAGTGTCAACCCATTGTGAATGTTGAAACATTCAGAATTCACAGGACAGTAAACCTTTATTTCAAAAATTATACTTTGAAGTTGAAAGATAAAAGGAGAGCTGTCTGGGGCCCAAAGCTCAAACAGATGAGCTGAAAACATTTAAAAGTTCTAGAGAGCTTATCATTCATTCAAAATGAATGTGATAAGAGAGCTCATATAGCCCAGTCCTCAGTACAGTGTAACTGAGTTTAAAGTAGTTTAGTCCAGCCTAATACACATGGAATCAAAGCCTTTTGAAATATGTTTTCATTGTCTTGGAAAGAGAAAGGCAGACTCCTTACTGTTATATACCTGTTCACCTAAGGAAATTTTCTATTCTGTAGTTCTGGTCCATCATGAGTGCAACACAGAGGCACCCAATGGTACGTGCTTGAATATGTGACCACCAGCCTTCATCTGGCAGCATTTCCCACTGTCTCCGTCTGCCAGAAAGAGCCTCTTTGTTTCTCTTTGTAGAGCTAGGGAGCTCCAGTCCAACAATGGCAATGACAGATGTATATTCCAGCTGAAACCCCAGAATGAGGTGTCCTGATTTGTTAGACATTTGGGAACAGGGGTGGGTCTTGAGTTAACTTGGCGCCAGTGAGTAGCAAAGGTTGAGTGTAGAATGGGATCATCCAAATTCAAGAGCCATTTTAAAAGATGGCACATATTTCTGTAATCCCTAATTTATGGTGATGCTTTGATTCAGTGTCATATACAGAATGTGCTTGGCCAAGATTCATGATGAAGTCCTAATCTCAGGCATGAATGTAAATACAAACACACACACACACACAGAGAGAGAGAGAGAGAGAGAGAGAGAGAGAGGTTGGCTCTTTAAAGTGGAAACTAAGGTAAGATCAAGTGGTTAGGTTTGACTCTGATGAATATGCCTGGCATCCATGTAAGAAGACAAGATTATGGGATTTCGGCAGTAGTACAACGGGTTAAGCGCAAGGACTTGCATAAGGATCCCAGTTCGAGCTCCCGGCTCCCCACCCACCTGCAGGGGAGTCACTTCACAGGTCCCTTTTACAGAAGCAGGTCTGCAGGTGTCTGTCTTTCTCTCCCCCTCTCTGTCTTCCCCTCCTCTCTCCATTTCTCTCTGTCCTATCCAACAACAACAGCAACAATAATAACTACAACAATGAAACAACAAGGGCAGCAAAAGGGAATAAATATAAAAAGAAGAAAATTTTAAAAAGAAGAGAAGATTATGACATAAACAAAGGGAAGATGATATAAACACATAAAGACATTGACAAGAGACTTCAGATACCGTCTGATGCCTTGATTTAGACTTTGCACATAGAAAGTGCCGAAATGAGCTTCTATTCATGAGACTGTTGTCAACAGCTTATGTTCCTTTGCCATAGAAAGGAAACCAATGAAGCTGGAGACAGCCATGTTGTTTTTGTTTGTTTGTTTTCACCTGTGGACTTTGCTCATGCCAAAAAGGGACTGGTTAATTTGTCTGAATTAGTTCACCTAATAAAGGGGAGTAGAGACTACCATGTGAAACACAGTTCTTACAAGCTATGGATGCATTTTTAGAATCCTTTTTGCTCACTTTCCCATAGCATGCCTCTTGAGAAAATACATAGCAGTCTATGTAAACCATTGCTAGGTTATATTTAAATATGATTTTTAGGGACTATCTTTACATTATAAGGAGAGGAATGTTGATTCAGTTGTCATTATGTGAGTCAGCTGAGGTTGGCTAAGCCACTGGGAAAGGAACAGTGGAGAAATATTTACTGTCTTTAATTTACCTGCAGTTATTAACAGCTTAAGTTCTCACATCAACATACCTAATGTGTAATAGGTATGTGAATTGATGATTGGGGCAGAGCTGTCATGAGGGTTTCTTAGCATTCTCATTGTCATCCCAACATGTAACTAACCTGCAGTAACCAGAAGGCAAATGTGTGGTCAGATCTGGTCTCACTGGTTCTTTAAGGCACAACAGATGGTAGTGAACTCCAAAGACAGTAAGGACTGATATTGAAAAGGGCCTGCATGATGTTTTTATTTGGCTTAGAAAAACCCATGAAAAGCAAATATATTTAAAGTTGCCATTAATATCACAGTCTCTAGTTTAAAAAAAAAAATGCTTTCAGAGCCAACAGTGTTAGCATGTGTTTTCTTCACATTGCTTATTGGTTCTGGAAATTTCATCAAAATTTTCTCATTATTTGAAGTTCTCAAAAACAGTTGTTTGTAGATAAAAAGTATTTTGAAAAGCTTCCAATGATCTAGCCAACTTTTTTGGTAAATTAAAAGTTTTTCATCAATTTTTGGTTTCAAAAAGTGAATAAAAGCTTTTTAATTCTGATGAAAGTGAAAATTAGATTTCTAGCTTTACAAAGATTTCTTTGGTAAGATATGAATGACATAATTGTCACTTTAATCAATGACAAGTGTATAGTGTCAATAATGCTTTCAAAATGTGCTATAACAGTCCTCTCTAGACATTGTCACCATCCCAAGTCAAAGTACCCATCAAACAAGAAGTCCTACAACTTTTTTTTTTGACCCCAGGGTTATCACTGGGGCTCTGTGCCAGCAGTATGAATAGCTCCTGGAGGCTATTTTTCATTTTTATTGGATTGGACAGAAAGAGGTTGAGAGGGTAGTGGGAGGTAGAGGGACAGAGAGACAGAGAGACACCTGCAGACCTGCTTCACTGCTTGTGAAGCAAACCCCCCCCCACGCAGGTGGGGATCAAGTCTCGAACTGGGCTTCCTCCATGGAGCCTTGAGCTCCATGCTGTGTGCACTTACCCCAGTGTGCTACTACTCAGCCCCCTCCCCAACTTTTTAATTTTACCCTGACACCTACAGCCTTGTGAACTCAGTTCTACTTTTATTTATTTATTTATTTATTTTATTTTTTCCCTTTTGTTGCCCTTGTTTATCGTTGTCGTTCTTGCTGTCATTGTTGTTGGATAGGACAGAGAGAAATGGAGAGAGGAGGGGACGACAGAGAGGGGGAGAGAAAGATAGACACCTGCAGACCTGCTTCACTGCCTGTGAAGCGACTCCCCTGTAGGTGGGGAGCTGGGGGCTTGAACCAGGATCCTTATGCAGGTACTTGTGCTTTGTGCCACTTGCGCTTAACCCGCTGCACCACCTCCTGGCTCCCAGTTCTACTTTTTGTTTCTGTGAATTTAGCTATCTCAGGCACTTCATAGAAATAGAATCATGTATTATTCGTTCTGTGTCAGACGTATTTCACTGAACGTAATGCCTTAAAGCTTTATCCATGTGGGGAATGGGTATATCATTGAATAGCATGTATCAAAGTGGCATTAATTATATAGCTAAAGAATATATACATATACATGATCTGATCTGTTGCCAATTGATGGCCCTTGGAGTTATTTCCAGCGTTGCTCTGAGCATCACATTACTGTATCCATTTCTGTTCTAAAGATTTTTGATACAAGTTGGATTGAGGCCCCGCAGCATTTTAGATTGAATTCAGCTGAATCATGGAAAAATCATTTGCAGAGTAAATAAGTATCATTGCCACCTTAAGGTTAAGAAAGTGCACCTTCCCTCAGATATCTGTGTATGCTTTGCATATTACATTGTTACTCCTGTTCTGCTTGTTGCTTTTAAGGAAATTTAAAGGATAGTTGTGCTAGTTGTTTTCTTTTTTTAAAATTTAATTAAGGACAGTTTATTTTACGATCTAATACTAGAGACTGACATGCAGGCAGTGATCACCTAGACCAAGGAGAGCCTTACCACTCCACACTGCCATTTTGTGTTTTTTTTTTTTCTTTCTTTCTCTCAAGGATGTGCTATTTATTCACATCAGTCTGGTTCTATGTGTATAAATGATGGTGGGGCCTTGGGAGCAGGGGGACGGGTGGATTGCAAGAAGCTTGTCTCACTCAGTGTGCCGGGTTTTACACGTGACAGGGTGTTTTGAATGGTTTCTTACATGAATGAGCATTATAGCTGATGAAGGCCTTGTGGGAAGGATTCAGATGAAGTTTCTGGTTTTCTTGAAGCTTACTGACCCAGTATAATTGAGTGTAATTCAGTGGAATCAATGAACTTATAGTCATGCAATTAATGTCAGTATATTCTTGAGAATAAAGAAAAGGCATGAATGAGGTTCCTAATTTGCTTTCCTTCTTATATCCTGACCTCAAGAATAATAAGATGAAAGTACTGGGGGAAATTTTTAATTGTCTTTAAAGACCCTTCTCATCAAACCCACCATTAAAAGTAAATATCATGTCTGTTAATTAACATTCTTAAAGAATTATGCAGAAGAGAAGAGTAGGGATTTTACAACAAAATAGTACTTCTAAGGACTTGAGTATTGCTATGACTTCAGCAGTACTGTGAATGGATGACTACTATCCTTTGTGACTGCAAAGGAAGGAGGTTGAAATGGTAGCAAGAAAAAAGAGAAGGGAGGAAGGAAGAAGGATCCTGAACAAACCTAAAGTAGACTTAAGTAGTTAAAGTAAAACAAGTATAAGTTTGTAAGACAATAGCATGTGATAGCATGTCAGGGTCTTCACTTTAACATCCCTATGAAAATTATTGGTTTTTCAAAATTTTTTTTATGTTTATTTATTCTCCCTTTTTGTTGCCCTTGTTGTTATTTATTGTTGTTGTAGTTATTATGGTTGTTGTTATTGATGTCGTCATCATTGTCAGATAGGACAGAGAGAAATGGGGAGAGGAGAGGAAGACAAAGAGGGGGAGAGAAAGACAGACACCTGCAGACCTGCTTCACCGCCTGTGAAGCGACTCCCCTGTAGGTGGGGAGCCGGGGGCTCGAACCGGGATCCTTATGCAGGTCCTTGTGCTTTGCGCCACATGCGCTTAACCCGCTGCGCTACTGATGGACTCCCAAAAATTATTGTTCTTAAGGAAGCCAGCTACACCAAACAGATTTTATTTCTTTTTTCTGTAGCTACAAATTCTAGTAACTTCACGAAGAATAGCAATAGTTTCATTCTGTTTTAAGCAAATAAGATATTATTAAACACCTTTTACCTTATTCCCATAGTAACTTCTTGGCATTCAGGCTATTTTAATGATCTGGGTAGTCTAGGACTCCAAAAAATACTTGAACAGTTAATGCTGTAAAGGCCTTGAAATGGTGAGTCGATCATTTTTGAGATGTTGAAGGAAAAGAACCTATCATAAAATATATGGGTGATGTTTCAGACTCTCGGGCTTTAACAAGATCTTTAGGAAAAAAGTGTGATATTTTTCCAAATGTCAGAACATCCAGAGCCCAGTCAGTCTGACACATGAAATCAACCCTCACAATCACAAATGCCAAAACTTTATATTTAATTTGTAGATAGTTGAAAATTGCTCTGTAGTTCAGCAAAAAGTCAATGTGAAATAAACTACTCACAGATGCATTTATTGAAGTGACATACACATGCTATTGACTAAATCAATTTGTTTACGTCACTCAGTGATTTATTGTGGCTTTATTATGTGTCCGTGAGGAATAAGTTTACACTTTTACAATTAAAACTTGAAGAAAAAAATTCTCAATGATTATAAAAAGCTCTTACTCGGGGAGTCAGGCGGTAGTGCAGTGGGATAAGTGCACGTGGCACCAAGTGCAAGGACCGGCATAAGGATCCTGGTTCAAGCCCCCGGCTCTCCACCTGCAGGGGAGTTGCTTCACAGGTGGTGAAGCAGGTCTGCAAGTGTCTGTCTTTCTCTCCCCCTCTCTGTCTTCCCCTCCTCTCTCCATTTCTCTCTGTCCTATCCAACAACAGTGACATCAATAACAACAATAATTACAACAATAAAACAAGGGCAACAAAAGGGAATAAATAAATAAATATCTAAAAAAAGCTCTTACTCAATGCACATTCTTATATAAAAAAATTATTGGCATCGTGCAAAGAGTCTGAATTAATCAAAGAGATAATCACTTTTATAACTGAGAAAAACAAGACCTTTAGGATTCAACCCTTGTGTTTGTGGACATTAGTTTAATGTGCGGTTGTAGTCCTACATTTATAGGCCAAGTCTCTTGGAAACATACAGT